>NC_056733.1:1912641997-1912739497 GCF_019279795.1 Protopterus annectens
GATGTTGCATACATGTCAACTGGATTACCTTACTGGCCCTCTGCAAGAGGCAACCAGATGATTGGATGTTGCATGTAACTCTCACCCTGAGGATCACCCCTGTGGTATCTGTTGATAGATGGCCTGCTGGCACATGGCAGGTGGCATGATACCACTGTATACATATTTCCTACACAACCCCTCTCTCCAGGTACACACCTATGAATACCTGCACCAATGGACCACAGTACTGACAAATGTGCATGTGTGCATTACTGAGAACAACAGTGTCTGTGTGTTTGTAGACCTGTAGTTGATAATACCCCGAGACCCCTCACACCCACCGCACCCCCCATTGCCATAGTTAGATGTGGCTGCTGCTGTACCAGACATTACATGTACCTTGTTACACTCTTCACCCTAAGGGCTACATGGGGCTTGCAGTACCAGCACAACACTGTTGTACAAATGTGTTGATAGGCATGGGATACCCTCTGAGTTCTGGCAAGTGTGTGTATGTTTGCATGTGTGTATATTTGTATGATACAGCATTCTGAGGCCACATTCCCCTAATGCAATATGCCTTGCCACACAGTATTAGGGAGAGTGATGTTGCTGACCATAGGAGAGCCATGACAATGCATCACCCTACTATCCCTGTAGCATGTGCATAGTTTCATAGTTAGTTTCATAGTATAGTACTAGGCTATCCACCCTGGGCATTTGTAAGCCTAGCCATAGTGATGTGGCTTTTGCCACCCCATGAAATGGTACAAAAATGTACAGAATAAATCTAGAATACTGTGCCTCTGTCTAGTAGTGACACAATGAAGGTCCCCTTATATAATAGAATTAGTTTACTGTGCCCCTGTCTAGCAGTGACACAGATGTGACCCCTGGGGCAAACTTTCGATCTCCCATCCACTCATCAAGATTTCTCTTGAAGAGAGTCAGTGAGGGGCTCTGCCTAATATGAACTGGGATCCTGTTCCAAAGCATGGGAAGCCTCTGGGTTATGAATCTATCCCTCCAGCATGTCCTATTCATACTTGTGCCAAGGTTTAAGTCTTTAGCTCTCATGGTCCTGATGGATTTGGATTTCTTGAGGTGGAGCATGTCCATCAAATCCTGATTGGACATGGCCTTGTACGTCAGGCAGAGATCACCTCTGAGCAGGCGGTATGCTACTGAATAGAGCTAAAGTTTCTTTAGTCTGGCGGAATAAGACATATGTTGGAGACCCTTGATCCTTTTGGTGAGGTACTTTTGTGATCTCTCTAGCTGTTGCAAGTGCCGGGTGAGGTACATACCAAATGGGGCATTGTACTCAATCATGGGTCTGATGGGGGAGGAATATAGGGGTACAATGACATCCTTGGATCTGGATGTGAATCCCTTCATGATGAGGTGTGCAAGGTAGAATGTTTTTCTAACCACTTTGGCAACGTGGGTGTCAAATGAGAGGTCGCTATCTACTTGGGTCCCTAGGTCTCTGATTACTTTTTCTGTACTCAGTGGGTTTCTGTCTATGTGATAATTTGTGGGTACTTTGTTTTTTCCAAAAGGGATGACTATACATTTTTTGGCATTTAGTTTAAGGCCGTGACTATGGCACCAGTTGTCTGTTTCAGTGAGGCCTTTTTGTAGGATGTGTGTGCCTGCTGGTGTATCGACTATGGCGCTTAGTTTGCAGTCATCTGTGAACTTTGTCAGCCGCAGCCCTCCCATGTTTGCTTTAATATCTGAGAAATAAATGCCGAACAAGAGGGGTCCCAGGACAGATCCCTGTGGGACACCACTTGTGACTGGCTTTGAGTCTGATATTGCTCCAGCGATTTTAACTTTATGGGTTCTGTCCTTTAGCCAGTTTGCAACCCATCTAGTGACATAAGGGTTTACTTTTAAGCTGTTTAGCTTATCTATGATGCCTGAGTGTGGTATTGTGTCGAAGGCCTTAGCTAGGTCCAGGTATGCTGTATGGACTGCTTTGCCCTCATCAATGGCTCTAGTGACTGTTTCGAAAAAGTCAACCAGGTTTAAAAGGCAGGATCTGCCCTTCACAAAGCCGAACTGGGTGGGGTCAAGTGTCTGTAGGTCCCCTATGTCTCTGTTTATGAGTTCCATAATGATTCTTTCCATAGCTTTGCATACCAGGCTAGTTAAGCTTATGGGGCGGTAGTTTCCAGGGTCTGTAGAGACACCCCCCTTGTAGAGTGGGACCACTGTTGCTGTACGCCAGTGTACAGGTACATATCCCGAAGTAAGGCTAAGGTTAAATAGCATTTTTATGTGTGGGTTTAGCTCCTCTTGGAGTTCACGTAACACGCACCCCGGGATACCATCAGGTCCCATTGATGCTGTGTTTTTTGCTTTGTTTAGGGCAGTTCTCACTTGGACATCTGAGATGACAGGGAGATTACATTCAGCTGGGATAAGTATTTCTTCTTTTGGGGGTGAAGGAGGCGAGAAATTTGCACTGAACCTGTCAGCCAGAATGTTTGCAATATCTGTGGGTTCGGTGTATTTTTTGTTGTTGTGAACCAACTCTGAGCATATCTGAGGGTTTCCCAGGTTTCTAACATAGCTGAAGAAGGCTTTGTGGTTATCTTTAGTGTCCTTAGCGATTTTTCTCTCAAAGTTTGCCTTGGATGTTTTTATGAGAGAATGTAGTTTTCTGCTAATGTTGATCAGAGACGTCTTCCCTCGTGGATTTCGCTCTGACGTGCAGTAGCTTCCTTATTTTGTTATACAATTTGTTTATGGCTGAGGTCCACCAGACAGGACGCTTACATTTGGTGGAGAGGGACTTGGATTTGTTTGGGATTGCATGATCCATGCATTCTTGGATATGTCCATAGAAAGCATTTGTGAAGGATTCGACATTGCGGGATGTGGTATCCACTGGCACAGTGGGCTTAAAGGATACCATCTCCGTCTTAAGAAGAGTGAAGTCTGCTTTTGAGAAGTTTTTCACTGTGGTCTTTTGTGCTGGGGGTGGAGGTGGGATATGTATATCCAGGGTGATTAGTTTGTGGTCAGATCTCACTAGTGAGGGGTATACTTCCGGTGTGGAGCATTTTGTCCCCATGTTTGTGATGATCAGGTCTAGTATATTATCTCCCCTAGTGGGAGAGGTGACTAGTTGTTCCAGTGCATTTGAATTTATGAATTCCAGGAACCTTTGGGCTAGGGTATTAGGGCTAGAATAATGTACCCAATCTAGGCATATCCCTGTAGTAGCAGTTTTGGAATAGACAAGTGGTTGTATTGCAGTACTGGTCAATATGTGATGGTGGGTATATCAGAGTATTATCATGGGTTTCAGTTTATACAATATCCACTGTGGGTTGTGGGTGCTGGGTATACTGTCTTTACACCATGGTTCCCCCAGTACATCTCCCATGTTCCACTGTATGTGGACCACTGTCACCATCAACCATACAGGTAACTGATAACACTATCCAGCCCAGTTATGCATGTGCTTTGTGCAACTTATCTGTAACAGAATGGGCACACTGACAAGGTAGTTAGCACTGATAAGCCCAGGTCTCTCAGATGTGTGAATGACTGTTATGTGCTTGCAATGTGTATATGATAGTATGTCACATTATGTATTGTCCATAAACAACCAGTACATCCCCTATTACCATACAGTACAGGCCTGGGGATGTTCTTCACGTAACATGTAACCTGAAACACACCTCATCCTAAAAGCTGTGTGATGTGTGTAATTAAGGCCACACACATCAGTAGCACTACATACCTAGGTAGGGGTTCTAGTCCCAGTGTTGCCAAGTAAGAGTGTGCATGTATGTGAAGGAATCTACTTCCATTTGCAGACTATACATGTCCCAGGAGGTCATCTGTCCAAGAACTGCCTGGCAAAAGCTAACATTTCACAGGTATAATCCTGTGGAAGTACAGTCCATCACAATTAGTGGTAGATGTGTAAATACCCTCTTCCTTACTGTATAGGTGTACAGCATTATTGAGGTTGGTATATATAGCTGGATGTGGCTCTTGTGGACACAGCTACCATCTTTGCAGTTACTGTTGAGTGTATCCCCCTGCTTAGCTGGCTGTAATACTGTACAGTTAATTTTAACAGGTTAGGTAGTTGTCTATCACACTATCTCCGGTTCTGCAGCACCTCTCACCCTGCAAAGAGTAGGGCTATGCCACCCACACCAGCACACCTATGTTTACCGAGTTGAGGATTGCACTACATTGGGTAAGGGGACATATACCCTGCCAGTACCATCGTCAATGACATTAAACTAGCAGACTGCTTACTTCCCAGTGTGTTGTTGTGCCTATTCTGTCTTGGTGGAATGACATAGGCTAAAATGGGTTCCTTGCACAGGTACATACATTCATGTGTACATTATTCTCTGTGTATTGCATCAACACCAAAGCCTCTGTGTGTGTTAAACAGAAACATGTGGTGTGTACTACCCAAGACACTTACCATTGTCCACTGTGGAATGGCTGCTGACATCAGCCACCATGAACTCACCTGTATACACCCCCAGACCTATCAGCCATGTGGCACATGCAGTAACTGTCATACAGACCTGTGACATGTGTTCACCTGTACCCAGGATATGGCACAGCCAAGGTGTCACCACAGTGCCATACCCCTTGTAGGATACAACAGCAGACCATCATCCTGCTGACACATGGAGACCTACAACACAAATGGAATACATTATGGAGACCACAATCCCTCAGTGTTAATAACAGCTATAATGCATCATGGCTGGACATCTACACTTCCTGACATGTAAGCATTACTGCTGACAACATGTTACACAGAATTGCATTGGTACACCGTAGTACAGTCATCCTGTGTGTCAGAACCATAGTAGTCTGTCCCTGCATCGATGTTATGGATGACAGGGATGTGGCACAGGTATCACCATATATACAGGGTGTTTTGTTGGTTTGCCAGAAACCTAGGCTGAGCCATTCATTTGACACCATGTGTGTGAGTGAGGGGGTTTAATTATTAATTGGGCTGTTGTGATGTGATGTGTGTAGGTATGGGGTTGCCCTAGCTGTGTTGGTAATGTGTGTATGTATGCATGCATGTACACAGTTCTGCCATGTGGCTGCCCTATACAGGGGTTTGTTGGACAGCTGCAGACCATACCTGGCAGGGTGTGCAGTTCACTGTCTCTGGCCATGGACATGAGAACTGTGCCTGCCAGGGGTTCCACGGGCACCAGCAGGTATAAGCCACGGTATGGTACTCTACCCTGATGATGACATATGTCCGCTGGATCCAGGTTCCTCTTGGGACTGACCAGGGCCACATGCACGTGGCCTGCTGTGGTATGGGGTGGACAGCACTACCCTCTGCAGTGCTGGGGCTGGTACTGCCACTATGGGAGTGGCTCTGTGTTCTGGCACGTCCACATCAACCTCCAGCTGTTGGTGTTGCTATCCTACATCCACGTGGCCATCGCACCACTCCCACCATATGCTTGAGCACAGACATTCCACGGTCGAGGATTCCCACCATCTCACCCAACTATCTATCCATGACCTCTGAAAAATAATGGAGGGCACCTGCAAGATTATGGATGTTGTCAGTAACAGCTGAATGATTTGCCCTCTGCAGCCTCAGAGCCTGCCTGGTGTACCATTCCATTTGTCCCTGTACCTCCATGATGGCCTGAAACATGCTTCTGGTGGCACCAGATATGGCACTTCTGCCAGGGGCATGATGACCAGCGGCCCTCTGATGAGCACCCCTTTACATCTGTCTATGTGGTACCCCGCCAGACATCTGGCTATGAGTGCTGTGTCCAGACACATGACATAGATACCACCCTGTCCTGTCCCATGCCACCAACTGCTAAACTGTCCCTCAACTATGGCCACTGGTGATGGGGTATGTACAGGCAATGTGGCTGTGTGTGGGGATGGGGTGGATAACAGTAGGAAGTAAAACAATGGCACAGCTTTAACCCCTGACAACCCTGCCTGTGCCTCAATACACCTATCATCATTTTCAGTGTCTGTATGGACACCAACATCAGACTGCCTGCAAGAGGGACCCTGACCCACCTCACCACCTGTGAGGGGAAACAAGAAATGCACTTTAAGACCTGTACGTTATTGCCTAACAGTACACACACACACACACACACACACACACACACACACACACACACACACACACACACACACACACACACACACACACACACACACACACACACCCTGACATTCCACCATACTACTTATCTGTCCCTGAGTTTACAGAATGTCCCTAGTTTTTTCTCTTATTTTCCCCATCCTGCATCAGTCTTTAATAATTACAGTCAATAATACCAATAATTAACGTATCATTCTTCTAATTGCTCAGAAAAGTGATCACAAAACATAACCTGTTACTCCATTAACTCCTTAACTTGACTGGAGTCATTTTTTCAAAGACTCCCTGATGTCATCAAGTGTTCACACTGGTTTTGTCCAGATGTCTTGAGCATGGCTCCCATATTTTATGGGCTACTACAGTCAGTCAATAATGTCACACACTGGAGTTTCATACTTAACTATTGTTCAGTAGATGCAAGATCTGTTGCTCTATTAACTTGTGTGGACTACAGTAATATCTGAAAACACTCTCTGGTGTTGTCTAGTAATTCCCCAATGCATCTTTAGTGCTGCATACTTGGGTATTCTTTCACCTTTCTGCTGATTGCAATTAAAAAAGTATCCCTGGTGTCTAGTTTTCCCTCCCAATGCATCTTTCATGCTGTAGACTTTATTATTCTATCAGCTTTCCTGTGATTACATTTCAGAAAAGTATTCCTGGTGTCTAATGTGTCTACCCATGTCCATCTGCTGCACGATTTCTAAGGGAAGTAGAGAGGTATGAACAACCCCACACTCACACATGTGCATACATGGACACACACGGAAACACACACACATTCTACATACATCAACCCCCCTCCATTCCACCAGATAGAATTTACAGACAAATTCACCCCCTCACTTACAGGTGAGGTTGCACAAAGATATTACACACAGACCTCTCATTACTCATCTGTCGACATGCATGACATATGGCACTCAGCATGCAGTGCAGCTGTAGTCAATCCCTGTTACTAACATTAAACATCTCTGTGATGCATGTGTTGTGTTAGTAGGTGATGCCCCTTCCCCTGGAACACACTGCACCCATGTAGACAATATTGCTGTGCACCTGTTTGGCACCCTGGCATGTACTGTGCACCATACCTCATAGGTGTACACACCATTGCTGAATGTGTATATGTGTGTCAGTTATTTTTGCTCTGCTGCTCACAGCCCCTATGTGTTTGTCCAACACATACCGGGGATGATATGTGGACAGATGTCATTTGTGAATGCCCGATGTCTGATTTACAGATCTCATCATCAGCGGTGCATGTATGCCCAATAAAATACAATTACACTGACAATCTTCAAACCTTACCGTGGCTATGGGGAGTGTACACACCCTTATTGATATGGCACCCTCTTCCCTGATATGCCATGGGGCCACATTACTGCATATATTAACATTACACAAGACTGATATGTGACATATGACCAGTGCAATCAAATGCAGTATCAAACAAATGTATTAGTTGTGCAGATGCTGATAGAGATGCATAAATTTGTGGGTGCATATGTGTGCACGTCCTTATCATGATGGTTTGTTGCACCAACTGTTATGTGTACTACAACAATCACTCTTCCTGGAAGGGGTATACTAGCATGGACCATCTGCATTTGCCAGTATTTGGTCACTCTACCTTACAAATGTCCCCCGACTCTGCATGATTGCAAGGTCAACTCATGTGCACAGCCCTTGGGGGTCACACAGTGCTGTCACTATTGCTGTGGAGTCAGGGTTATGTCTGCCACAATTCATGACCTTGACTCTGTGCAGATACAGCCATTCTTAGAGAGCTTTGGATCTCTCCTTAGTGCACTGTTGTGTTTCAGGATGACATCCCCTCCCCATCCTCAGCCTTTTTGCAGATGCTTGACAATTATGGTCTACACATGTGTGTCATTTTGCAGTGTCCCAAACTCTGAACACCATGTGTACTGGCCTAATCCTTGCTAATGAATAGCAAACATACAGGTGTACACTGGCACCAGCAAGGTGCAGATGGGGATGGTGAGCCTGAGAAGGGGTGAGGTGTTGGTTGTGCAGCACATGTATCTTAACTGATACTGTCTGCAGGCTTCCAACTTGGTCTTAGTACACCAGTACGCAATGCAACACATGCCTTTGGGGGACTTTTGCTGTTGTGCATATGCTTCCTGTAAAGAGCCCTGGCTGTTGTTTCCTGTGGTACAACTGTCCCATTTGATTACCCTAACCCATGGGCCACACTTATGCAGAGTCCAGGCAATTGCCGACATAGGTATTGCACAGCCAGTACTTGCTAGACATTCCTGCAACTCCCTCAGTGTTGTGGCATGTTACTAGGCAGCCTGCATGACCAGTTTTCAACATGTGTCATAATCTGTCTTGGATGGCCATCTATTTATTTTCTACAATAATCCTGTCTCATACATCCTCGCCACATACATGACTGTCTGCACTGTTTTCCATGGTATATGCCATGGTGAGGTAAGGCTACATGTCCAACTCCTGGGTGCTACTTGTTGGGTATGGGATCCATTCCATGGCTTGCAAGATGTGTGCAAGCCATGGCTGCCTCTGTTGCAGGTAAGTGGGCACATTTGCTGGCCAAACATCTTGGACAGCAGACCATTTCTTGGTGTGACATTAAGGACCTGTAATTGCTGGAAGGTTCATACTCATGAAGAGTGCATGCTGTCAGTACCTCAAAAACTGCTTTCACAATATGTTATTTGGAGTGTATACACACATATACTTCCAGTGTTTGTGAAGGTATGTATTCCCCATATTTGCTGTGCTAACATAGGATTCCATATTACACATTCATTGCTCATATTAGGACCACATTACAGGTTGTAAGGATTGTGGAATGCAGTATTGTGAAATGCCATAGTGTAGATCTGTAACAGTTGCCATTGTAATAGTGGTATATACACTGTTGTAGCACTGTATAAGGGTGATGTTTCAGTCATGTCCCTACTGTAGGCCATTTGTCCCATCATTATGTTTATCTCTGTGCACACATCTTGCAATGACAGGTTGTTAGTTATATTGCAAGGCTCTTAGATACCCTTCAGATATGCCACCATGGTGACCACTGTGATTCCGTGCAGTTAACAGCAACAATAAGTGAACATGTACAGCATGCATTATGGGTTGGTGTGTTAACTGTGTGCATGGAATATACCATGGCCATAACATGACCAGTGTATTGGCAAACCTGAATAAACACCATACTCACCAGCTACAGGCTGCTTCTCCGGAGGTATAGCAGAGGGATCTACATGGTTGTGTGAGAGATATGATGTCAGTAGCCACACCTGTGACATTGGTACAGGGTGAGAGCAGCATTACAGTACATCAACAGTACAAACCCACAATACTACAGATTATGCGCATCTGTTTATTACTACAACGCAGCAACAGACTATATATATTTCATCTCACATATGAATGAGTAAACTCTACAGATGCAGATGAATATGCAACAGTGGTCTGCTGATGTGCCCTGTGGCCTTACCTGCATGCTTCTCAGCCATTGTGTGGGTAGCATCCACCTCCACTATGCTCTCCGCCGGGTCTTGTGTTTGCGAGCGGGCAGGTCCCCCAATGCTGGCAAGGAGCTCATCAGCATGTGTCAGGGGAGCTGGATTGCATGACCCCCCCGTGGCAAAGCTCTTCCATCCCAACCACAGCAGCATGCCGATGGGCATGATAGAGTAGATGAATGCACTGATGTTGGACCTGGTCATAACTGTGGTTATGCAGGCCGACATTGTTTACCTTGTGGACAAGATTATTCCACAGGGCAGTCTTCAACATGCAAACAGGGTGTGGTAGTGCTGAACCAGGTATGTAATGATGATGTCATTCTCCAGGGGTGTGTAGATTGGCCGTCTCTCCCGAGACATTGTGCCTGAAAGACATAAAGAGGAAAACAGGTCTGAGGACCTCATATTGCAAGGATATAATAGTTGTTAATAAACATCTCTGTCTCCCCCCCACCATATCTGCAACAACAATCAGATGACACAACTCAATGGGTATATCTACAGCAGACCTACTGCTGGGACATATATCGCATTGTACAACAATTTGTGAAATGTGTTTGTAGTCATGTTCCATGCTGAAAAACTATCATTGGTGGCCTGTTAGGAACAATGTCACCTGCATGCCATTGTAAGGGCCACTATGGTTCCATATATGCATGTGTACTGTTTGCTATGTGACTGCTTCACATCAGTTGTTTTGTGTTAATGGGGATATCTATGCATGCTTTTAGACATAATCCTGGAATGTGTGGACTATTACTACCCACAGATGTTCTATAACAGTGACACAATAGCATGTTTGGGAAGACAGTTGCCAGCAGAACCACCTCTCTCACCTCCTCTGGCCATGTTACCAGGCCACATCACATCTGGGACCCACCCTGGGACCTCATCATCTACTGGTCCTGCACTACCTTCAGGTGGAACCACCTCAGGGGATGGTGTTCGCACCCCCGGGAGCACACACAGACAGGATCCTGTCACCCAAAGGCAGTTCCAGGGTCTGGCTCATAGGGAGCTCCACAGAGACTTTGGGGATGTGCTACATCACCTTGATGCCCTCAGTACACAATCACAGGGTCCACATGCTCCTCCTGCTCAGCCCCCAGCCCAGGCATCTTCAGGGCCTTGAAGATGCAGTTGTGACTGCCCATAGGTGGGGACCTTGGTCCCATTGTTTCCATATGGGGGCTTGTAGGCTTCCACATTCCAAACAATACTCCCCATCCAAGGTGTTTATCCACCACATGTGTTATATAATGCCACTGTATGATGTCTTGTCTGTCTTCCAACCCAACCTACCAACCCAAATATAACTATCTTCCCCAAAATACAAATCCCACCTTCATAAACAAGGGCAATGTGTTCCCAACATGGATTTCACACCAGACATAACTGTCCATTATGAACCCACTTACTGCTGTATATATGTGCGTATTGATATGTGTGATGTTCTCGCACACGTATTGTGCAACACTGTCATTCGACAGTAGGGGACATGTATTTATATAAATATGTGTGTGTGTTTGTATATATGTAGACATACACGTATATATATATATATATATATATATATATATATATATATATATATATATATATATATATATATATATATATATATATATATATATATATATATATATATATATATATATATATATATAGTGCATTCAAACATCAGGTACACACTTTCTAACTCTCCTTCCTTCACAGCTGCACTGTTCTGCCTTGCTACAACACAGACATGTGTCACATGTGGACACAGCCTAACATCAGGGGGGTATATATAGGGACAGATTACAGGTTAGCCTATTACACATCTATGGTGTTTGTGCATGCTACATTATACGTTAACATGACTGTCCTGCAAGTGGTGGGCTCTGAAACTCATGTGCCTATCATAACGGCATTACTTATGCCACCAGCTATTTGCCACACTAATATACATGTCTTGCGGTACAAAACACACACTATGATGGCTTACATCTTGTCATTCAGTGCTGATCTGCACATTTGACATTTATGGCCCACTGCCCACAGGGTCAGACACTATTGTCCATAGCAGTTGTTCAGCAGGACATCATTACAACTCCTGATGGCACATATAAATCATTCCACATCATCTATCCCATTATTATAGACCAATTACTACATTCAATTACACACCTGTTGTAGGATTGTCATCTCTTCTGGATACAGTTTGATGTGTCCCCTTAGTTATGTGGGGATGTTTGTAGGTTCAGTTGGTGAACAACTTTTTATTTACTGGTTGTTTGTTTCTTTTTTCTTTCTCTCTCTCTCTCTCTCTCTCTCTCTCTCTCTCTCTGCTTTGACTAGATTGCAGCATGGATTTTGTAGGTGATTCACATGATCAGGTGATGGCTTCTTCACCAATCAGTGCCCACCAGTTGCTATCTGCATGCAGCCAGCTGTGTAGTACTTCCAATTACCACTGTGGGCCTATCTACATGATGGCCAGAGGATTGACTGTTATGTTTTGTCTGTTCACCGCACAGGTCTTGTCTCAGATATATCACTGGAATTCTGTTTGTTGAGTGCTATCAGTACATGGCTACATCCATTTGTGTTTCTGACTTCATATTCCTGAATAAGGGTATGTTGCAACCAATCCTGTAACACCAGCAACTTTCTCAGTGTATAACAACAATATTGCAAATATGGCCCTGTGTAGCAGCCTCTGTCCTCTACCTATATACGAGGCTTTGTCCATATGTCATGCAGTAAGAGGTTAAGTAGTGGCCTATCATTATATCATGCTGGCATTCCTGCCATCATTCCAGTGATGTTGTGGACTCCCACACATATTGTGGGGTAGGGTCCATATATATGTGGGCTACACCTGGACAACACAGTGTGGGTCCTTGTACAGTCCAGAGGTCAGTGTATGTAACACTGTTATATGCCCTTGTAAGTCATTCTATGAGGGAGGGGTATGCACCATATATAACCTTGGCTGTTACAACATGTGTGTGTGTGTGTGTGTGTGTGTGTGTGTGTGTGTATATATATATATATATATATATATATATATATATATATATATATATATATATGTGTGACTAAAGAACTTTTAGTTGTTAAACAGAGAAACAAAAAACACTGATAGGCTGAACTAATGTTTAAGCGCTTTCATCCTTTATTGATCATTAGGACTTCTTCAGAAATGATAAGGTAGTAAAATGAATGAAACACTATTAAATCACTCTAATATAAACATTCAAAAAAGGAAGTGACTATTCATTGGTTATCAACAGTTATCAGCAGGATACATACATACATACATGCATTTACATATATAAATACATTTCCTCTACTATTGAATGACTGTGCTGGATGATATGTTTGAGAAAACATCTGAGCTATTTATATCTGACATGGCTTAGTGGTAAATCACTTTGTCTATGGTGTGCGGGGTCCTGGGTTCGTGACTTGCAAAGGCTGTTTATCTTGCTGCTGGGCAGAACAAGTGACTAAGGCACTTTTAATCAGTTGTAAGCGGGTTTGTGTGGGTTTGTGCGACAGTAAGCAATTGCTAACTTCTGGTTAAATATTCTTACACTCACCCTCTGAATTGCTTAATCTCTGTAGGCATTGCTTACCCCTGCTCAAACAGGATTAAACCTGCTTACTGCTGCTTAAAAGTGCATACTCCCGCTTACCCCTGCACTAATGTCTTTAAAAGAAAAGAAAAAGGGGTGATAGGAAAGTGGTGAAAAGGGGCACAAAGAGGGAAAGACAGTAGAGAAAATAGCTAGGGATGTGCAGGACGGGTGTATGGAGGGTCCATAGCTGCCCATTTCTTCTACAGCAACAGTTGTGCATATACACTGATTTGGAGGTAGATTTGGATACTCAAACCCCTGAAAGAGGGATGAGGACAACAATAATATGTTGGGAAGCCAATTAGACCAGATTACATGTGTCCAGTGGACATGTGATCAAAATGGACAGCTATGTATGGGGCGAGATTTTTTTTGGGAACAGATTGCTCTTTTTTCTTTTTTTTAAGGTGAGAGTGGGATGTTGGGGAAGGATAGTAGGTATATTCGGGGAGGCAGGTTGGGTAGGATAACAGACAAGATAGCATACAGGGGTGGTATATGACATGTGGGGGGTAAACACCTTGGATGGGGAGGGGTGTTTGGAAGTCGGAAGTCCATGAGCCTCCAAATGGAAACAGTGGGACTGAGGTCCCCACCCATGGGAAGTCACCACTGCACCTTCATGGCCCCAAAGGTGGCTGTGCTGGGAGCTGGGTAGGAGAGGTAGGCTGACCCTCTAAATGTGCTACATGGTCCTAAAGCTGGTGTAGCCGATCTGCAAACTCCCTGTGGAGCTCGCTAGGCACCAGACCCCGGACCTGATGATGGGTGACAGTTTCCTGTCCGCGCCCACTCCCAGGGGGGAGAGCCCCATCCCCTGAGGTGGTTCCACCCAAAGGTTGTGCAGGACCAGCAGAAGAGGAGGTCCCAGGATGGGCCCCAGATGTGCTGGTGCTTAGTGCCATGGTCAGGTGAGGTGAGAGAGGTGGTCTGCTGGGACTGGCCTTCTCAAACATGCTATGGTGTTGCAATTTTAAAACATATGCGGGTTAGTAATAGTCAACACATTCCAGGATTAGGTATAACAGCATGCATAGACATTCCCATTAACCCAAAACACCAGATATGGAACAGTTGCATAGCAAACAGAACACATGCATATATGGAACCACAGTCGCCATTACAACAGCATGCAGGTTACATTGATGGCAGCGTGCCACCAATGTTGGAGTATTTCATCATGGCACATGCATAGAAACACATTTAAATATTTATCAAACAATAGGACATATGTCGAAACAGTAGATTTAATTGTACACATACCCATTGAGTTGTGTATTTAGATTATTGTTGCAGATATGGTGGGTGGGAGTGAGAGATGTCAATTAACAACTTGTATATCCCTGCAGTTCTCACTACTTTCTTAGTCATTGCTGTAATCCATACTTTACAGGTATTATTACACTACCCTATGGCCTTAGTTTGGACAGTGGTATGTTTGTAGACAACTATATACGTGAACTGTGTTTTACCTGCAGTATACACCTCTTACCTGGTATACCTGTGGAGGTATTGTTTGTTAACACTACCTGAACTCCCTCCCACCCACAGTTACCTACATACCATCATGTACCCACTTCAAAACTTTACTAAAAGCACACCTAAAACATGCTGGCTATGCCCTTGCAACTCCCACTCTAATATCACCCACCTCATCCAACCACTACCTTTCTTTCCACTCCACTAACTACCTTGATTATAGCAAGCTCAAATGCTCATAAGCCTAGTACTTATTATACAGCAGGAACTTCTTATTGTAACATTTGTTAATGTCTGTTATGTACTTCTCAGATAAAGATTCTAGTTGTCTACTGATGTACTATGTTCTTCATCTGTAAATATGTTGTAAGTAATTGCTATGTAAATTGTTAATCGCTATGTAATCCAATGTAACTACTGTCTGTTTATTTTAACTGTGGAGCTTTTCTCCCCGGGCCTCCACTGAAAATGGACCTACGTCCAGTCGGACTCTCCTGGTCAACAAATATAAATAAATAAATAAACACTACCTGACTGTTTCTACACATATTCCAAGATTCCAGGTTGATGTTATGCACAAACCTCTCAATCTCTTATTGCACACACTCTGGTCAAGGCTTGATAACATGCAGGTGGAACTGGGACATAGTTTGACAATTGACCTCATAAACATTTGATGATTTGCTAAAATGACAGGTTTGTTTTCATATACATTTTCTAAATATTTGCAGGTCTGACAGTCAGTGATATGTCATTAAAAGCTGCTTAAATTTCAGAGATTATCACACTGATTTGCCAGGGAGACAGGGTAACAGGCAGCAGATATGGGCCAATTATCTGGACATTCTGAACAAATCTGTACAGTTGAGGGGTATGATTCAGCAGGATTCGAACCATGGCTGTGGCTGCTAAAAATAAGGCAGTATACATCACAGCTGAGTGTGCTATTTAGATATTGCTGTGTATTTCTTCACTGATTTCTAAGTCTCCCATGGTTTTACAATCTGACCTTGTAATTACAACAGTCTTATACAGGGATTCCTAGACAGATTTATTATGTAGCACAGTGTGGGTGAGAGTGATGAGTAATACATTATTATTCAGAGAAACTGCAACACTAACAATGCCATACAATACCAGACTAAACAGTACCAATCCAGGATTTGAATCTTTTATTTCCAGGCACAGTTTTCTTATCTGACAGACCTGTGGAGGGAATGTTTGTTAACACTACCTGAATTTTGCCACACATATTACCAGATTCCACGTTATTATTATGCACATATGTCTCACTCAGTTACTGCACACACAGTCTGGTCATAGCTTCACAACATGGGGATAGAGATGGGACATAATTTGCATATTACTCTCATAACATTTTGGTGAGTTGTTAGAGTAACAGGTTTGTTGTTATAGATATATTTCTGATGGTTATGTTGTCTGACAATCAGTTGTATGTCATTATTTGCTGCCCAAACTTCTGGGATCATCCCACTGATTTGTCAGGGGACAGTGTGATAGGCAGGAAAATTAAGCCAATTATTTGAACTTGCTGACAAAAATCTAACAGCAAAAACTGATGATCCAGATCACCAGGCTGATAAGAAATCTAGTTTAATAAAATGCACTAGGTAATAAAATGCAGTAGGTTAACGCTTTCAGGTTTAAAAAAACCCTTCTTCAGTCAAAATACAAAAGTTATGAACACGTTTTAAAATACATAGCAGACAATCAAAGACTCAGTAAAAAGCCCTCCTCTTTTTTAAAAAAGGCTTGATAGGAATGACACCATTCAGGCCAGGTGCTCTATCAGCACCCAGATTGATTATCCATCTAGTTTCACTGCATTCTGTTATATTTCTGACATATGTTGTAACACCCTGTCCTTCAATCTACAGTTCATTTTACCAACATAAAATGAGCAACACTGCATACAGTCAGCCAAGTATAGAATATTGCTGGTCAAACAGTCAGCATATTGTTTCAGTGAGTAGCTCTTTCCAGGCAGTGGATGGATGAATGTGTTGTTATGTCTACTATACTGACAAGCTTTGCAATGTCTGCAGGGGAATGTACCTTGTCGCCCCATGACAGGTTTCCTAACCCCCTGTTGGTCTGTACAGAGCAAATCCTTTAAATTCTTACTACATTTGAAACAAAATGTGGGTTCCTGAGTTATTAATAACTTCACTCTAGCATCAGTTAACAAGATTTTCCAGTTTTGGCGAATAATGTCACATATGCCCCCCACATTGTTACTATAATTTAAAGACAAATCCTGACAAAATCTGTACAGTTGAGGGGTATGATTATGCATACAGGTTACTACAACTCCCAGGATTCGAACCATGGCTGTGTGTGCTAAAAATACAACAGTTTACATCTCAGTTGAGTGTGCTATTCAGATTTTGTTGTGCATATTTTCACTGTTTTCTAAGTCTCCTTCATTTGTATAATATGACCTTGTGATTACAACAGTTGTGTACAGACATTCCTATACATTTTATTTATGTGGCACAGTGTGAGTAACAGTGCTTAATACAACAATACTATTAAGAGAATGCAACACTACATTACCATATGATATCAGCGTAAACACAAGCAGGAGTTAGACCTTTATTGCCAGGTTGTTACCCTTTTATTTACATACAACCTATATGAGACTCTTCTTGCCATATTGTCTGGTTTATTCAGTACATCCCATACACAATACAGGTTTTATACTGGCAATTAACTTTCTACTACTTGTAGATTTATTTCTTATGACAGTGCATGCAAGATTATTACTAACCTGTCTCGCGATGCAGTCTTTGCAGCCTACATGCATGGGGTTCCTGATTCACAGCCCACTCCGCTGCAGCTGTCAGAGACATAAGAGGAATATTTAGCCATACCTATCTATAATATACATGAGCTAGGCAATTATTAAACAGTTAGTAGAATGAGTACTTACACACTGCTGGGACATCACCCTGCCTAGCTTCTTGGATCCACTGATCCAAGAGCTCCCTCTTCCTCCATTTCAGGTTGGCATAGTGATGCCTGACCTGCTCACCAGTTTGAGTGATGCCAGTGGCACTGGTGAGGTCATGGGTGAGATGGTTCCAGGCTTCCGCTTTATATTGGGAACCCTGGTACTAGCCCTGCAGCAGTCTCTCTTCATGGTCTTTTACCAGGAGTCCTGCCATGACCTTGAACTCCTGGATACCCCAGGGCTGTGCTCGGAAGCGTGATCCTTCCCCGACACCAGCCACTGTGCCTACAGGAGGAAGCTGCAACCAGTTACGAGATGTATTCCTGCCTGTGGGGTTTAAATAGGGCTGATTTCCTGCACTTTGCCTGATTGAACAGTTTTGAAAATGCTAAGCTATGGGCAAACCTTCTTACCTAAGGTTGGCTTTGCTTAAAGGGGGCATACCAATGTGCAAATCTATTTAGCTGTGCTACGCATTACTTACACCTTATAAGTAGAAGTGTGCAATGCTTAGGGTTGGTTATTTTTACATTTGCACACTATTTGCTGTTTGAAATTGATTTATCATTCATTACATGTTATATATTTGTTTAGTATCTGTGATTCGTGTGCACATACACTGTATGGGTTACTTGTGTTTATCTGGGGATTTCACCACTTTATTACAATGACACCTCACATATGGACTTAATGCAGTACTCCAGTATATATATATATATATATATATATATATATATATATATATATATAAACAACACAGTACACTACATAACATATGCACTATCCCTAACCCAAACTCTAACCCTAAGGTCCAACACTACCATGACACTTACCCTACCTGCACCCTAACCCTAACTCACTTACCCACCCCTAAACCCACAGTCCCTCACACACACCCTACCTGCACCCTAACCCTAACTCACTTAACCCACCCCTAACCCACAGTCCCTCACCATCGCACACACACCCTACCTGCACCCTAACCCTAACTCACTTAACCCACCCCCCCACCCACAGTCCTCACTATCGCACACCTCCTCCCTGTCCGCCCCTAACACTAAATCTCACCTGACGACGACACTTACCGAGTCCGCCGGGTTCTCACCTTGTATTCTCGTCCGCCGGATTTTTTTTCGGCAAAGCGACGTGAGATTGATTTTAAAGGTGACCCATATATATATATATATATATATATGTTATTTAGTAGGTTACATGACAAAAAATTGTTTATAAATTCCTTTCACATGTATATAGTGATTTTGCTGTAGTGAGGATCTGTTTGTCTGTTTGGGGGGTCTATATTATATTCTCGAAAGCCGACAATATTGAAGCTGATATTGTTGACATGAGAATAATGAAAGCACACAACATCGAACGTGTAAACGGAAATCTCCATAAGGGGAGATTTCTGTTTACTGCAATGTAGTGCAGTCTCTAGTTGGTATATTTAAGTAGTGTGGGGGTGCATCCTCCCATGTGGGGGGGGGTGCAGGGAGGCTTGCCCCCTACTTAAACCTGTTAGGCTACTGTTTTCTTTTTTTTTTTTGTTGTTTTTATAATTTTGATGTTTGAAGACATCGACCATATGCTGTCAACCATATAGTGTTCGATGTTTTCAACTGTCAATATTATAATATAGACCCCTGTTTGGGTATACCTCAATTTTATGTACAGCTGGTATGGTGTAGTGGCAAATCACTGTGGCTATGGTGTTCAGGGTCCTGGGATCGAGATTTGCAAAGGCTGATTATTTTGTTGCTGGGCAGAACAAGGGATGTTGGATGCAGAGTGACTAAGGCACTTTTAAGCAGTTGTAAGCAGGATTGCGTGGGTTTGCATGACAGTAAGCAATGCTAACTTCCGGTTAAATATTCTTACACTCAGTTAGCCTCTAAATTGCTTATAGGCATTGCTTACCCCTGTGCAAGCAGGATTAAACCTGCTTACTACTGCTTAAAAGTGCTTACTCCCACTTACCCCCACACTAATTTAGTAAGAAAAGAAACATGATCTTGGGAAGGTGGTAGATTTGGATGCTTTATACATTTTTTACACTATTTGCTGTATGGTATTGATTTATCATTCATTACACATTATAACTTTGTTTAGCATCCCTGACTCATATGTATGTATACTGTATGGGGCACTAGTGTTTATCTGTGGATTTTATCACATTATTACACTGACACCTCACATCTGCACTTAATACAGTACTCCAGTTCACAAATATATGTTATTTAGTAGGTTATACAGCAAAAAAATGTTCATGAATTGCTTTCACATGGAAAATAGAATCTACTACAGTGAGGATTGAACTGGGAATGACTGCTTGCAAAGCAAATGCTCTAACCACCATACTATTGCAGTACTGCTACTACTGACTGTATCTTGCTATTTACCTTCTTGTGCCATTCAAGCTAGAGTTTGCATAGCTAAGCAATGGGCAAACCCGCACAGCTACTGTTAAGTTTAATCAGTTTGATAAAAAAATATATTTCTAGTGTTATTTTATTTAAGAAGGGACATATTTCACTTACTGCTGTGGATTTCTGCATGCATCTGCATATTTGACAGAAATCCTGGTGTGTTTCTATTGCAATGAGCGTAGGGTTTTCCTGGAAAGTGAGGCTATGACCATTGCAATAGCTGTGGGTGTGTTTTGTCCTGCAACATGTCACGTTTGTAGACTAACAGTCCCACTTTGGGCATTTGAAGAGGTGGCAACCCCCTATGAGCATTCTCGCTCATTGTAATTGCTGAACGGCAATTCTTGAGTGCAGGGGCGTGTATTTTATGAGAGTTCTGCTCTCAGACACACCCGCTGCACTCGTCCATGTTCCATGCCCATTTAGGAGCAGAGGCAGCGCCCCTTCGTAACTATGCATGGCACGCTGCCGTGCTGCTCTTAAATGGTCGTTTCCATGCAGAAATAAGCTATTCATGCATAGAAGCTTACCGAATCCCGGGGATTATTATAGGAGAGGATGAAGTTTTTGTATGTTTTTTACAACCACAAGCTAGAATTATTTGAGGTATATGATTCTGGAGGTCAGTGGTAAAGAGCCATGGTTCAGATTTCTTTGGATTTCTTTGGGCAGCACTGTGGCTCAGTGGTATGATCACTGCCTCACAACAACTGCAGACTCTAGGGTTCAATCCAGATCTGTGGTCACTGACACTTTGGATTTAGCATGTTCTCCCTGTGTCTGTATGGATTTTATCATGGCACTCTGATATCATTTGTCTTCCCAAAATCTTGATTGACTGGATATTCTAAACTGTTCCTACACACTGAGTATATCCTTACCCTTGTGGCCTGGGTTTTGTCTGGAAAGCTTCAGAGGCCATCCGATTCACTTACTATGTTCTAACAGATCCAGTTACATTAAAAATTAAATAAACTAAGCATGTTCTAAGTTTAATTAGGATTGTATATAAAGAACAGCGCATAGTTTACTCAGTTTGATAAAGCACTGTATCCAGCAAAAATGAAAAGCTTTGGGAAACTAAAAGTCATAAGAGATCACTGAATTATTTTCATTTGTTGGGGGTTGAGCAAGAGGCTGAAGTGCTATTGTGGATTAAAGTTGATGAAGTGATGCATTTTCCTGTTTTTTGCCCCTACTATCTGCCAGTCAGCAGGTCCCTCCCAACCAATTGTCCCATTTGTTCTCTATCAATGGAAAGAGAAGGGAAGAGGTGGGAGAGGCATTTACTGAAGTAGCCATCAAGAGTGGTTCTTTTCCTATTAAGCCCTCTCATCCCTTATCCTGCCCAATGGTGGCTCATTGATGGGTTTTGCAAAAAGCATTTGCACTACACCACTCCTCATCTTCTCAAGAGACTCACATCAGCAGGATGCCCGACCCACATACAGGAAGCACAACATGGCAGTTTCCTCAGTCTCCATGAGGGAATTCTGGCCATGCACATGTGTCCCTGGGCATCTACCATCTTTCCCTAAGATGAGCATGCCCATCCTCATTGGCTTCTGTCTTCAGTTACCTGAGACACTAATTCATCTTAGGCTGCCTGGGCCTTAGTCAGGGAGCTATCCTTTTATGTCACTAGTGAAGGGTAGGGAACATAAGTTTTTAAGTTTACAGTAACTTTATTCTAGAGCAGAGACAATTGAGGAACACAAACTCCTTCACTATAATTTAAAAATTATGCTCACATAAACAAAGGTCAAGACCTTTTATAAAATTAAGATGTTTTATATATCTCTATCTTATTTTGAAATCAGAGAATGGATTGATGTAATAAATTTCTCTTTTCTGACTGAACTGTTTTAATTAATGTTATATGTTTGATTACACCATACTGATTTTGTATGTTATAATGAATTCCAAATAAAGCTGCTAATTCAAATTTCTTTAAATTTCATGTTAGTGCGTCATGCTGGTGACTACACTCTACTCTGATATGCTCTGATAGTAACTCACAAACTACAACAAATCACACAAGAATCCCTTACAGCTATTGAACCCCAGCTCTCTAACCCTCAACTCTTTTTCTAAACCCAGAGAAATCAAAACTAATCCTATTTCTCCCAAGCAGCACTCTGAACTAAAGCCCTTATTTACTATCACCTCTTTAAATCACACCCAGATTGAATTAGAATATCATACAAAATTGTTAGGGGTCACAATTGATGAAAATTTGAAATATGATATTCACATAATGGAAGTAATAAAAAAAACTCACAAAAAACTTGGAGCACTGTATAGGATCAAACCGCATCTATCTTGCTTCTGCAGCTAGGTTACACTTAGCCTCTAGCCTCTTGCTTCCTAAACTCATTTATGCTTCCCCCATATTGATTTATTTGCAGGCCACACTATCTCTCAGTTTAGACCAATACTACAACAAATTAGCTAAATTCTCAACTAATACGTACAACAAATCCCCAAACTACCTAGTCCTTAAGCAGCTCTCCAGGGTCAAATTACCACACTCCTTATATTTTATCCAACTAGGACTTCACATAAACTCCTTAACAATCCTGAGTACTGCAGAATCCTAACTAATATATTACAACCTTACTCCCCTAACAGGTCACTACATTCCACTGTTCAGGCTCTTCTTCAAATTTCCAAGCCACATAACTCAGCCAGCGACTTCCAGTACTCTTCATTTATTGACAAAATGTGGAATTCCTTGTCACTACCCCTCAAGCAGATTAATAATCACAGAATATTCAAAATGGAACTTAAACATACCTTATAGATAACTGGCACTGCTCCCCCTCTATTCCTGGATAATTTTCCAGTCCCTGCCCCTACTCTCCACCTTCTGACTCCCTGTTGACCTTTCGCTCAACACTTCTCTAGGCCTGTTTCACTGTCTTCTTTTTTTCTTAACATAGATCTCAACTTTTTTTGCCAATTTTTCACCAAGCCGTCCAATAAAACTTATGTATAATTACACTATGACAGTCTAGACAAAATCTTTCCTTTCATCTGTAACTATATTCTACTATCTGAATTGTAAATAAAGTAGGGCTAACCTACTATAACATCTGAGTAGACTGAAAGTATATCTTTTAACTACTTCTTTATCTTCTTTATTTATTAATTTTGAATTTGTTAACCGGGGTAGAGCACTGATTCCATTGAACCCATTTCAGTCTTAGCCTGGGGATTTTATACCTCTGTTGAAACCTCCCACCAGTATACACTGATACTGCACTTTCTAAACTTTACCCTCTGTACATAATACCAAATGTAATATCCACGATATATAATACCAAATATAATTTTACTTATTGTAAGCTACATACCATTATCTTATTTCTAAACTTATTGGAACTACTGCATCTTAGGCTTATGATATTATCTTGTTTCCTGTTACTTATGAACAACTGCATATATATATATATATATACATATATATATATATATATATATATATATATATATATATATATATATATATATATATATATCATTGTACTATTCATGCAATTGTTGTTTTTTTTTACCTCTTGTCCCTGGGCCTCCACTGAAAAGGGTCATTGTGTATATATAGATACATCAATGTATGCAGTTGATCGACACTGTGCAGCTAGTCTGTATGTAGCAGTACAAATGAATGGGTCCCTTCCACTCAATTACCCTGGTATGGCGTGTGCTTTCTTTGATATTAACAGATGGAGGGGGAGGGAATTTGCTCTGTTCTCCACTGTTGTGCAGTCTTGTTGTTGGTATATTTAAAGTCACAGGGGTTGGGGTGCAGGTAGGCTTGCTCCCCTGCAGAAACACTGTGTTTTTAATTTTGTTACTATATGAAGGACTCAGCAGATAGTACTCCATTTGATGCGCTAAAGTTCACTATATCGAATTTTCAACAATATGCAAATTTATACATAAACATTGTTCCAAGCTAGTCATCCCTATTATCACTGCAAGTTTGAGCAGGCATACAACATATCAGGTTTGAGGTACAAAAACTGAAGCTTTTATAAATGTTTGATCATACTGGTGAATAGCGCATAAATATGTCTCTGTGTTTTTAAATTATATGTAATGATCTCACTATGAGTGCCCCTGGGGGAAAGCACATATAAATGGCCGAAGGAGAAAAACTAAGCAAATCTTGTAAGTGGAGAATAGAGAAATGAGCTGCAACTGAGAAGGAAGAGTTAAAATCAGTGGACATAGTAGCAGAAGGAGAAATAACTAAAAAAAGAGTGCAGTAAGAGAATGGCAAAATAAGATTAATTTCTAAGGATAATGAGCTCAGGAAGGTCACTAAAAAGTGTGCAAAACTAAGACATTATACATTTTCATTGAGTGCTTAAAGTTAACCTTTAAGATCTCGCAGTGATTCATCCAGTAAGATTAAACTGGAGAGACGGTTGAAGACTACAGTATTGACAAAGACAGGGAAACAGTTAAAGGAGACATATCCATTTTTGGTCTTAGTTTGATAGCCTTAAAATAACATGAAAGAATATGAGATTTAAGACGTGTTTTGAATAAAATTAACTTTGTAAAGGAATACCGTGACCAATTTAGTGCAAGCTATACATATGAAAACAAAACTGAAATAGAGTACAGGATGAGCTTGTTGCTTGATGGAAAAGTGATAATATTTGAGAATGAGTGAACAGTTCAAAATATGGTAGATACAGGACAAAAAAAGGCTATTGGTAGATGGTAGAATATATTTAAAGAGACTAAATTGTGTTGTTGTCTGTGGTCCACAAGGAAGTAAAGCAACAGAGACAATATTACAGAAAATCAGTGTATTTTATCATGTTGCTTTTGCTACATGTGAAGGACCTAGTGTCCCTATAAGCAGTATGGGATGAATGAAACATTAAAAAGATATTGTTGACATTATTATGGGCAGCAACACAAAAACAGGTCCTGTATCAATAATATACAGTATAGCATGTAATGGGAGGTGAAGCTGACTAAATATTTACATCACATACAGATTCACTTACAATTATCGGAAGATAAGGAGTGCATACACAATAAGGTGATAAGGAGTGCATCATGTGATTTCAGAGGAATAGCATCCAATGTCAGTAGTGTCAACTTTATACAATAGTGCTCATAGGTGTAGCCATGCATACGTAATGTATGCCATGGTATAAAGTTTTAAAAAAAGCATCTTATGCAATGAACAGAATTAATTTTATTTAATGGAATATTTGTTATGATTTATATCTGTATAGTATGTTGAATTGTTTTTTGTTCAGAATACCACGGTAGCTTGAACTTCTGGGATTAGGAATGACTACATTTGTTGGGAGGGGTCTACATTTAGGGAGAACATGTGTAATTTAAAAAATCCTGTCTGTGCCACTGGTAGTGTTACAGTATTAAGTATGTCGAAATATCTGAAAGTGACTCACAGGTGATTTATAGCAGAGAGTTCAGGAGATGCACACTTTTGAGAGAGGGATAAAAATTGTTAACTGAATATGAGTAAGAGCTGAATGAAGTTTTTAGTGAAACTGACTTATCAGTATACATATTACATATAAAACCAAATAGGCACTGCAGGCGTTTACAGGATGAAAATTCAAGCATGGTCCAGAGATTCAAAAATAAGTTTAATATGTTAATAAAACACACACAACAACTCAAACAAAATAATAAAACTCTTAACAGGATCACCACGTTTTTTGTCCTCTCCTAGGACTTCATCAGACAGTAATTCAAAAATCCCCCTACCCGACTATTTAAATACCAGATCTCCGGAATACTATTTAAATACAGATCTCTGGACGATGCTTCAGTTTTCATCCCATAAACATCTGCAGTGCCTATTTGGATTTGTTTGTAGTGATGAGTGTTTGCTTGAACTTTGGGAACTATTTATTTCACTAAGAAATGTTTTTTTTACATATTACATAACAACACCATCAGTTTATGTATTTGATTGTGTTTGTTATGTACTCACGCAGTTAGTTTGTCATATTTTTATTAATCAGGGTGGCCCTCCTAGGCAGAGGCCTGTTTTCAGAAGAAACTTGAAAAAAAGATTAGAATATGCATAAAACATGGAAAAGTACATAATACAACTTGAAATTATTCTGTAGTGAAAAAAGTAGTATATATATATATATATATATATATATATATATGGGTCTGCTTCAGTAGACCAAATTTACACTTAACTGAATTGCAGACTTCAGAGATGACAACATTGAACGTGCAATAAACCAAACCTGAACATTGCCAATTTTTTTACAGGGAACAGAGACACTTGGTCAACTTGGGTAAATTTGGCCTTTTTGCCAGTGTAGTGTGATCCTGGTGTTGGTATATTTAGCTAGAGGAGGTGTGGGGGTTGCAGTCCCCACATTGGGGGTATACTTCAGTTTGTTATTTTGTTAAATGCTGGCCAAGTGTCTTCTTTCCCTGTAAAAAACTTTGTTAATGTGATGGTTTGGTTTATTGCAATTTTGGTGTTGTCGTCTTGATTATCTTCAGTTCAGGTAAGTGTATATTTGGTCTACCGAAGTAGACACACACACACACACACACACACATATATATCTATATATATATATATATATCTATATATATATATATATATATATATATATATATATATATATATATTTATATATCTGAAGATTTTACATCAGTAGCAAATACAGTCATGAGGTAATACAGCAAACATGCTATTTCAGATATTGGCTAGAGCTTAAATTGTAATATATATGTTTGGATAGGGATGTGCTGGATGGATAAAAAATGGCTAGCAGTAGAAATAATGGATAAGCGTTAGTACAAAAAGTACAAATGGAAAATGATAAGAAAGAATAAGTAATGTATAAGCACTGGGTGAAAAAAATCTGTCAGATGTATTAGTTTACAGGACATTTTTAGAGAAAAATTGTCAAACAGAACAGACTATTGAGATTAGGAATGGTTACAAAGAAATTAAGAGAAATCTGGCATTGGTTGCTGTAGGAGTTACTAATCCATTAAGTACAGTATGTTTGGTAATAATCTAATACAAGGCAGATCACTGTTTCATCCATCCATTGTTGTTGAGTCACATCTGACTCCTGTAGTGACCACAGGAACAGTTGTGGTTATCCGCAGAGATTACTGGGAAAGTTGGAGATGGAAGTAGAATGCCAGGCCTTTCTTCACATGACACATACACACAGCCACACACACACACACACACACACACACACACACACACACACACACACACACACACACACACACACACACACACACACACACACACACACACACAGAGGTACACACACACACACACACACACACACAGACACACACACATATAGAGAGAGAGGTACAAACACACACACACACACACATATATAGAGAGAGAGGTACACACACACACACACACACACACACACACACACACACACACACACACACACACACACACACACTCACCAGTGATCGATCCACCAGCTTGGATGCCTTTGGAATGTAGGAAGAAACTAAAATACCAGGAGAAAAAAAACACATGTGAATGGGAAGGCCATGTAGCCTCTGCACAGACAGCATGCCAGCTGAAACTTCATCCTGGGAATCTGTTGCTGCGAGGTGACATTGCCATTAACTGTGCCACTGTGCAGCTCACATAGCAGTGTTAGTTGCATTTAAATAGTTATAGCTGGTTAAGTAATGTCACATTTGGCGCATGTTAATCCTCTAAGGTAGGATATGCACAGTTTTGAAAATGAACAGTTTTTTTTATATCTCTCAAGCCTGTTTGAGTGGGTACTGAAGCAGTCATTGCATTGTCCTTTAAAAGAATGGCACGTAACTTTTCATGATTATACATATAAGTGAGTGGACAATGGAAATGACGCAGTAAATATTTTAGAATTAATAAAGAGAAAATGAACATTTGGTGGCTTGAATGGGGAAGGAAGAATTGAGATAACAGTGTTTTAGATAAGGAAGAGGGTGTAAAATAACAGAGCCTTTGTGAGAGGGAGATAAGATAATAAGCTGGAATCTACTTGTTTAGTAAAAAGGGCTGGATAAGATTCCATTAGTGATTCCATTAGTGTATAATGAGTTACTTAAAGAAACTGAACAATCAAAAAACAAGTAGGCAATGGATTTTTGATCAGATTTTGCACCAAAAACAAAGAAAAGGCTGTGTAACAACATATGAAAAGAAGGTACCATACAGTGGCTTCTCAATAAAACACGATTCTTTTATTATTAAATCAGTGAAAAAGTTGTACTCTTATAAATAAATTGTGCAAATATTATAAGTTCAGTTTCATTTCCATTACATATAAAAAAATCACTAAAATAAATATAAAATATAATGTTTAAATTCAGCACTCTGATATAAAATTATTCTTTCCAAAAACCGATGGTGGCTCCATGGCCACCACTCTAATTTGTTGGTAATGGTCTTAATGAAGTAAAAAAAAGAATTTGTTATTACTTGTTCAATACATTTCATAGCAAAAGAAATTTCTTGAACAGTATATTGACTGTCTTCCTCTTAGCATCCAAGAAACTCACTCAGTACTCATGTTGTTGTGTCTAACATTGTGCAGAGGCTTGACATTCATTATTATCAAAAAATCAGTACTCTTAGCATCTATGGATTTGATTCTTCCACTGAAATAAAATATATCTCTAATAAAGGAAACTTGCCTTTGTAACAACTTCCATGAGAACTACTTTCCAACTTACAGCCTTTGGCAGATATAATAGGACATGACATTTAGATTCTCGTGTATCTTTGATATGTTAACATTGACCCTTGCGCTGAATTTGGATACCACAAATATTCATGCATCTCATTTGTAATGATCCCATTTAACTGGGTATCAGACAACAATGGATCAATAGATCTATAGGGTTTATATACACTCTTCTTTGATTCATGCCTATAAAACTGTGTATCAGCTACTAAATTTGTCATATTGTCACAAGTCTTGGTATTCAGAAATTGCCATTGTTCTCCCTGTTGCCAGCTGTCATTATTAGAATGGTGCAATCAATTAATAAAGAATATAAAATGTTCTTCGGAGTGACAGCTACATTTTACTTATTTTTATTTTTTTGTATAGTTGTTGATGTGTCTTTTGGCTTTTCCCGGTTAGAGGTCGCCACAGCGGAACTCATGTCCACTAATGATTGGCAGTAGATTTTTACGTGCCGAGTTGCCAGCCCTGATGCACAACCTTTAACGAAGGTACGTCCATTCATGCATGTCTCCACACAGAAGACGCTGTAGCTGAGAATTGAACAGGAAAACATCTTACTGTGAGGTGACAATGCTACCACAGCACCAGCACCGCAGTGCTATTGTTTTGTATAGTAATTCCTTATTTTTTCTCATAAATTTTCTCAAATGTGGCTGCATCTGGATGAGGACATGGGTTAGAAACATTGTGCCTTACCAGACTTTGCTTTTATTGTTATTTGCCCTGGATATTATTAAACTAATTCTAAAATTAAGCTTGCAAGAGTAACTTTTAAATGACTAACAGTGTCCACTAAGTTTGATTTCCTTGTAGGAATGAATGAGAAACCTTTCTGCAGCAGAAATAATTTCTCTTCTTTTAGATTTCTTGAAGATAAGTTAAACATTTTATAGTTTAGGGAAATCATCTCTTTCTTCTATATGTTCTCTGCCTTTTTGGCTCTGTTCTTGTCAGTGGTCACAGCTGAGGTTGTTTTTGCCTGTTTATTAGTGGTGCCCACTCCACTTTTGCTCTTGTACAAATCTCTCTTTGTTGCCAAACGTGGGGATCACCTTGGCATTGACTGTGACTGATGTTTTAACCATGTTCCATTTTAACAAGTTAAAACAAAGCTCACTACTAAAGTGATTTATCCTTTTATTAAAACTATTGTCATTATTATTATTACTATTACACAGTCTTTATTTTTAGTTCCTTTTAAAAAGGACAAAACAGAAGAGTTAAATTAGAGGCCATTAGCATTACTCAGCAGTGACTGTAAGATTTTTTATAAAGACAAGATGCAGATTAAAAGAAAATTTAGACTCTTATTAGTTAGGCTGTACATTATGAGGTGTGAGAGATGAGCATTTACCTTTTGTTGATGCCAATTCAGGATTTAGTACAAATGGGAGAGAAAGTGTTAATCCAAGAATGTCTGTGGGTTTGGGGATAAAGAAGACATTTGAAAGTCCATAATTTTTTGGTCATAGAAAATCATAGAGGTTACTGTAAAAAGGTGGTGCACTTTACAGAAAAAAAAGTTAATGTGGGAGGTCAGTGATATATGTGGGTTTGAGTACAGGCAAATAAATAAAGGGTTTCAGAAGAGATGTCTTGTGAATACTTTTCTATTTTCACTGGTGTTGGCACCATTAATAAGGTACTTTATAAAGGACAGATGAATTATAGGTGCTGAGGATGGATACAAAATTATGGCATTTGTGTGACATGATGTACATTTTTATGATGCAAAGAAAAATATATGTCAACAATGTAACCCAGTCTTCTGTCTTGAGGCTGGGGAGTCTAAAAAGGACTGCAGGCAGGAAATGAAAAAGATGACTGGGTGTCCATCTTTCTTGCATAGAAGAACTGAGTCCTGATTATGACCCAGGTAACTCAATTTTAATTACAGCCCAGACAATGGAGGAGCAGGATGGGAAGTGGCAATGAATGGCATGTCCCAGCTAGCCCATTTTGGGGTAGGGTATAGAGAGTAGTATAGGCTTTTCTCCTTGCAATAGGCACTTACCTGTAAAGAGTGTGAAGTATAATTCCAGCTGCAGACTTGATAGTGATCATTCAGTATTTGGGGAGGCTGCAGTAAGTATGTCAATGTGCATGATGTCACCCGATGCTATGCTTCAATGAGGGCTTTTCCACAACTTGAATACCCAAGTAAAAAAAAGTTATTATTGCCAAAATCATTTCCATCTTTGCATTGAAGATGCAAGTTTAAAGTATCAAATATCCAATCAATAACTGACAAATCAGTGAATAAATTAAAAGTTAAAAGATTAGATAACATACATCCTCTAAAGAAAATATTAAAAGAATTGAATTAAGTGCTTAATATTTTGACTTTGTTTCAAATATATATAGAATCAGACTTTGATAGAATATGGTCTTCAGTGCTTAAAGAAATATTTAGAGATGAAATTGACTATGGGGAGAATTCGTAAAGGATTGTGTACATTTCTCAGTAATCTTTTTTTAATTCAGAGACAGTTGTAACACGGTGTGGTGCTGTGCTCTAACATGAAGATATACAGTACTGTGAAGGGCTGGCTCCGTAGCAGTTCTGTATGCTAAAGAGGCAGTCCAGAGGAGAGCCTTATGCTAATTAGCCATGTGTTCTCTGCCCTGTAACCACCTCCAGGAAGGCATCTATATGCTGAGTGATGCATGGAATTGCTCAGACATGTAAATCAGCACTGCTGGCCCTGGCATATTGTGGTAGTGAATGTAGAACAGGGATTAGGGTGGTGGGGGGAGTCACTACATACCATGGGTTACTGTAGGCACATGTGCTATAACAGCACTTAAGTCAGTATGGGGATCACGGTGGGTAGAAGCACTAGCCACCAGGAACACTACACTAGGGCCATAACAGCACATACAGCAGTATAGAGATAGATGATGTTGAGGGGAAGCACTAGTCACCAGAGTACATACTTTTGCCTTAATGGCATTTACACTACTATAGGGATCAGGGGTGGGGGAAGCACTAGACAATAGAGAGTACTGTAAACTCTTGAGCCTTAATGGCACATGCACTAGTAGGTGGACTGTGAGGTGACAGCCCGGGGATAGTTATGAGAACTGTGATGCATGTGTGTATTTGTACTTGAATGTGTACTTTTATATGTGGGAGAGCAGCTGGGGGGCGTGCCTGTGGTTACCTAATGCAACAGCAGCAGTAAGAAAGTCTTTTCTCATTGCTGCTAACATGTCTCTGAATTGCAAAATGCCACATTATTGGATCAAGACCTTTTTAAAACCAGCCATATGGTTTGTGCTAGGCCGTATCATGAATCCCTGGGTATGATTTTTTTTTTTAAAAGTAGATATTCAAAGCTTTATATTAGTAAAGAATCTTTGCATTTGAAAAGTTATCACACACTTTTGCATAATAGTAGCTTGCAGAACTGTTTTTCAAATGCATGGATACGCTGATCAAAAGTATATCCTTGGTCTAAACTCACATCAGTAAACAAAAAATAATAAGGTTTGGTTAACCAATCACCAGACCAACACTGCCTCAGATCAATGTGATCCATTATTCTGTTGCCAAATGAAAAATGTTTTTCAGCTACAGTAGGATTATGTGCAGTGCCTGCATCAGTACCAGGGCTGTGCAACTGAAAAGCTGCTAAATGCTTCAATTCTTTAGACACCCGAGGAAGCACTTCCATCCCCTGTGGAAGCCTATGTACTGATTCACTTAATAGATGATGCATTAAAGGTGTTAGTAAATTGATATGCTTGGTTAATTCATCAGCTATAAACCACTAATCTCCGAGTTCGACCTTCCAGATACAGCAATCAGTTCCGGTGAACTTAACATATCCCAGCTGCTCCCAGATATATCCATACACACTGAAGAACTCTGCTATTTATATCTTGGTAGATATATGAATTAATATTTTGACTAGTACATTTTTACAAATATTTTTAACATAGTTATGTTTCAAGTTGCTATTTAGAAAAACCCAGTCGAGCTAGATTTTCCACTGTGTGATTCCTTAAAACCTCTTGTATTAGAGGCAACATGAGATATATGCAAATGACCCCTTAAGGACATCAGGTGTTTCAGCTATATAGCAGTTCTAAATGCTCATCTGTTATGGGCAAATTTGGGCCAGTATAAAGCCAAACCCCACTTGCTGTGTTCATCCTTCTTATGGCCTCGTCATTTATTGGCCTGCCTGAATTTGTCCATAACAGACTTAAAAAGGAAAAAAGTCATGAGCATTCAGAACTGCCATATAACTGTAACACCTGATGTCCTTATCTCATTTTGCCTCTAATACAAGAGGTTTTAAGGAATCACACAGTGGAAAATTTACCTTGGCTGGGTTTTTCTTTTACTTTTTACTGATTGTTTTTTCTGTGTGACCCTGCTACTCATTGTTTTAGTTTATCAAGTTGCTATTTAGGACATTTTTAACAACATATTTTTATGACATATTTCCATAACACACTAATTGAATTTTATTCTGATGTTTTGTAGTATAAATGCATGTCCTTTTTGTGAGGAACTGTATTTTTAAGAACCTATGTAAGTTATTTTAAACAAGTGATTTGGTGCTATTAAAGTATGTAATTTGATTGGTTTAATTCAGTTCTGATGAAGTCCCTGTCAAATGTTAATGAGACAAAAACGTATGGTTGAATGCTTGAAGCTAAACTGTTTGTGTTTTTTTTTCTCTTTTTAATGTCATTAAAAATTATATTTGCTGTCCAGTTTTGCTGCCTTGCAGCTTTTTGGAAGTACACATCATGCCGTGGTATTTTGAACACTCTAGTTTTTTGAGTTATTAGTTCCTTAGTGTTTCTTTTTCCTGTCATTTTGGTTCTGTAGGTTTAAGGTATCACTGTTTTTAAAATATAAATTTGAACTACATAAGAGAATATTTTATCTTCAAGGTACAGCAGAGATCACAGAGTCAAAGTTTTTATATGTGGGAAATGAGAGAACCTCCCTTTATCATTTTGGAATGTACAAAGCCAAGAGAGAAAGTTTTCAAAGTTTTTGGAAGTAATTTTAAATTGAATGAAAAAGATGATAATAATGAGGTCTGTGAGATTTTATTTAGCAAAGAGAGACCAACAGGCAATAGAAGGTTTATCTATATTTCTATGTAGAACAACAGCAAATAGCACCAAAACACAGCAGTAACCAAAAATAAAAAGATTTTAATATTAATGGTAAGTGCTTTCACACAGTAAATGTGCTTCATCAGACCATATACAACAAGAATTTCATAAGTTAAATGGCAAGACTACATATCTTAACAATTCAAATGCACCAATAAAAACATTTACAATTAAATCAAGTAAAATCATTTAAAGAAACCTCTAGCTTTAAGGGCAGGCTTGATGGAAAACCTCCCATTAATGCCTGGAAATTTATCAGCTTGCATGGTTATGATCCAAAATAACTCACGTTGCTCCATATAATTTCTAAAGTCACCCGCACGTTTATCCATATTTAACATTTTTATGACTCTAATACCAAAAGTGTGTCCACTACCACACTCAATAAAATGTTTGGCTAAGGCATTGCATTAATCTAAATTCTGCATACAATATAGGTGTTCCCTCATCCTCTCCATAAGTGACCCATTCATTTTGCCTATATAAAAACACTCACGTGTCATGCACTTGGCCAAATATATCAAGACACTGCTATGACAATCTGCTGTCACCCTAAACTTATAGTCCTCTCAGTCCCATCTCAGGGTTCTAATTTAAGTGATATGGTGACTGACATTAGAATATTTGCCAGAAATGTAATGCTTGAAACTATTTTTTCTGCTAATAGTAATGCTATACCAGGGATTAGCAATTTTACGAAACCTAGTCTATTTCAACCCACACTCCATCCAATACTAGGGACATTTGTAAAGAAATGTGAACTGGATTTAAAGAATGCTTTTGATGCTGGGAAGATGAAAAGGAGCTTTGTGAATCTTACTATTGATGAGAGACAAGCTCTATCTGAACTTCAGGCAGATAATGATATTGTCATCAAATCTGCAGATAAGGGGGGGTGCAATCATTATGGACTTTAAGTTTTACAACAATAGCATTTTACAGCTGTTATGAGATGTTAGCACCTATGAAAAAGTTGATTTTACATATGTTGCTTCAATACATGCAAGGGTTAACGCAAGTTTATGTGACTGTTTTTTCAGTAACTTGATTTCTAAGGATCTACTTGATTTTCTAACAGTTGAACATCCTCTTATTCCTCAGTTTCAGGGCTTACCCAAAGTTCATAAATGCCTGTTGTGTCCACCCTTTCGGCCTATTGTATCTGGCAAGAGTTGGATAACTGAACCGTTCTCAATTTTTGTTGAGAAACAGTTGAGATCGATTTTGAACACACAAACCCAGATCTTAAAAGATACACAGCAGTTTTTAGAGGATTTGCATGAGCACACTGAGGGGATGTGCTTCAGAGGACAGTTTTTATTAGCAAGTTTAGATGCTGAGTCTCTTTTTACTTGTATTTCTTGGGTTACAGGGATTTGTATGGTTGAGGAAGTTTTGGAGATCGATAGTGATTATGATTCAAGGAATATTGATTTAATTTGTTTATTCCTTGAGATAGTGTTAGAGAATAATGTTTTCATTTATGATGGTCACCCATTTTTACAGAGGATTGGCGTAGCTACGCCAATGTTGTTATGGCTCAATGGGAAAAAACTTTTGTCTTTGCGTCCACTGTTGCCCCGATCATTAGATTTTATAGGAGGTTTGTAGATTACCTCTTTCTGATTTGGGAGGGTAGCCATCCACAGTTGATGGAATTTATTGATTTTTTACAGAATACTACCCCTTTTCTACGATTCACTTATAGGTCATCACCAACTGGAATGAATTGTTTTGGATGTCAGACTTGAAGTTAATGCTTCTTTCAAGCTCACTACTGCTTTGTATAGGAAAGACTGTAGGAAAAATACTATTTTACAACAGAATAGTATGCATCCTGGCCATATTTTCAAGAATGTAGCCAAAGGTCAGGGGATGCAATGTTCACATTTAAATAATGATGATGTTTTACTTGAACGAGACTTACATAAGCTAGGATTTGAACTTTATGATAGAGGGTATAAGAAGAAGGAGGTAGAAAATATGTTATGTGAGACTGACAAACATAGGAGAAAGAGAGCCCACCCCCATTATTCTCATAAGCTATTAATGGAGAATGCTACTAATAATACGATGCGTCTAGAGAGGACATTACCAATGTCCCTATAATACACGAGTGATGTATTTAGTATTTTGCGGATAATTAAGAACAATTGGCCCATTTTACATTTAGATGAGCAGATTAGGACCATTGTAGGTGAACAACCTAGATTTACTTTTAAAAACAAAAAGTCATTGAAGAGACAGCTTTGTTATAAGGAATATACTTCAATTAAGGGGGACAGTCAACAGGCATGGCTAGGATGTGCAGCTGTTCAAGATGCAATTATTGTACGCATACAGATCCTCTAGTTAATTTTGTCCACCCAGTCACAAAGAAGGACTATAAGTTTAGGGTATCAGCAGATTGTTGTAGCAGGGACTTGATATTTTTGGCCAAGTGCAGGACATGCAAGTGTTTTTAAATAGGAAAAACAAATGGGTCACTTATGGAGAGGATGAGGGAACACCTATATTGTATGCAGAATTTAGATGAATGCAATGCCTTAGCCAAACATTTTATTGAGTGTGGTAGTGGACACACTTTTGGTTTTAGAGTCATAGAAATATTAAAGATGAATAAACGTGGGGGTGACTTTAGAAATTATATGGAGCAACGTGAGTTGTTTTGGATCATAACCATGCAAGCTGATAAATTTCCAGGCATGGGAGGCTTTCCATCAAGCTTGCCCTTACAACTAGAGGTTTCTTTAAATGATTTTATTTGATTTAATTGAAAGAGTGTTTTTATTGGTACATTTGAATTGTTAATATATGTAGTCTTGCCATTTAACTTATGAAATTCTTGTTGTATATGGTCTGATGAAGCACATTTACTGTGTGAAAGTGCTTACCATTACTACTGAAATTTTTTATTTTTGGTTACTGCTGTGTTTTGGTGCTATTTGCTGTTCTACGTCTTGTCTTTGTTGACTAGCACTATTCATTTCCTGATGACTGTTTTTTGCATCCTTATATTTTTATGCATTGACAGGACAAGAGAGAAATATTGGAAGAGTAAAGAGTACAAGTGCGCTCACGCGTGCACGCACACACACACACACACACACACACACACACACACACACACACACACACACACACACACACACACACACACACACATATATGTATATATAAAGTTGGAAGCCATAAATATTTCTAGTATTTTAAAGAAAATTGTTCAATTTTTTTACATGTGCTACATCAACTTTAAAGTTGCTTTCAATAAAGGTTTAATTAACTGACTGACATATGATGCCCATCTTCCAACTCTCAACCTTAGGAATTTGCACAGCAACCTGAGGAAGATGTAGTTTTGGCAAGGTCAAGATAAATAACTCCAACAGTTAATCGTTCTTGTAGGACCTTACTCACAGGGTCATAAAAGACAAGAAGATTTTGAACACACCCTGAGAAAGCCAAGGTGAGTTACATCAAGAAGAATCCCACACTGATTTTTTTTTATTTCAAGTATTTGCACTACACATCACTCAAAAGCACTTGCTGAGAATAGATGTCAGACTTGCTGGATGATAGTTCACAACAATGGTACAACCCCCGTGTTAAACAACAAAGAAAAATGCAGACCTCTCAGTTAAGGCTGGAATAAAAATAGAAGCCAAGTCCAAAGAAGAAAAAAACTCCTTCCAAACATGGCTGTAATTAACTATATATATAAATCAAACTAAACATATTTTTATATATGTTTAAGTGATAAATACACTGGGGTAAATTTTTTTTGTGAATATACATGGTGACAGCATTTGTCACTTAGCTACTATTATTTATATTTTTCAGTTATGTTTTTAAACTATACCATGTAAATTTTAAGGTTAGACCATGCATGATAGCAGTTTTGCAATTGAATTACTGTTTTTATTTGGTTTGTTTTATCGGGCTATTTCATTTTCTTTAACTGTGCTTATCTAGTGGTTTTGTACTATTAGGTAGGTCTTTATTGAAGGGGAGGGTTATGCCTGACTTGTACAACCATGTGACTTTGGAACTATTCGTGAGTGGTTGATTTATAATTTTAAATAGGATTTGGCAAATGTTTTTGTTATGGTCTGATGAAGCAAAGACTACTCTGTGAAAGCGCTAACCTTTTATTTCAGTGGTTATTTGCTTTGCGTATAGTTAATTATACCCGTGTTTGGAAGAGGTTTTTCTTCTTTGGATTTGGCTGCTACTTTTACATCATCCTTAACTGAGTGGTCTGTGTTTTCTTTGTTGTTTAACTTGTTTGCGTGAGACCACTTGGGCATGGCCAGCACCAATATTGGATTTTAATCCTATACCAAATATGGAAAGACTGCAATGCATTCTGAGTATAGATATTAATCCACTTTTATCAGTATATCATATTTACTGGAGCTGTAAGACATCCCAGCAGGACTTGGCTGTAAGTGAACCTTTTATTTCACAACTAAGGAAGCTTGAAAATTACTTGTATTGGTATAAAATATATCAATGGCAGAAGCTTCACTTTGAAGCATGTATTCAACACAAGGGTGTCCTCAGAGGTATGCAAGTGCTGAAAATGCCTATGTATGGTGATGCATACCCTGAGTTACTTAAGAAATGGCAGTCTCTGAAATTACAGTTGGGGATGGGCTATGTTAGACTGCTTATTGATTTCTTTTCCCTGATGGAACTCTCCTTAGCCACTGACATTAAGAACAACAGTACGATATGCTTATTAAGTTTCCATCAGAATCCTGTCATGTTAAAATAAATGAAGTTCTGAGTAACATTGCCCTCTATGAAAATAAGCTTCACACTTTCAAGCTGAGAAGGATGCAGCATGATTTGAATGATTTTAGATATGACCATGTTTTTTCCTGGCCCCGGCAATCTACACAGAATAGGCCTGTGAGACTTGAGAATGAAATCCATAGTGATGTTAAGGACTCAACTGTAGAGATAATCAATATGGATGCTAATATCTCTGAAGAGCTTGGTCCCACTGGTTGTAAAATACAAACAGCTGCATCTACTGTGAGCACTGAAAACCCTACTATTATCACAACTCATACCTCTAATGCCACCTAGTCTAATGCTCCCCCTTTTTCCTTAGTTACCACTTTACTGATAACAAAAAACTCTAGAGAGACTCGCTCACGAAGTCGGGTGAGAAGAGGAAGAGTGCAGTATCGAAACAACAGCAATACTGTGAGAACAAGGAACAGACAATGAATAACCTTGTGTACAATATTTCTTCATATACTCTTACTTGCAATCAAATTTCTTTGCTAAATAAAGGGCTGTCTTTCATACCCTCACAGGCATCAGATCTAACAGATGTCCTTCTTGATTTGAGGCTTTTTGCTCTTAGTATATTCTTGTCCCTACTTACCAAGGATTATCAGTCTACATATTCTATTTTCAAGGAAACCAGTTCTGTGACCCCGGATTTACATCCATTGGAAGCCTTTGTTGAAGTATGTGATAAAGAGGTAAGAGATACATTAATGGGAAGACATAAGCATAGTAGTCACAACTTGACACCTGGCCAGAAGAGAGCTCTTTATGAGTTATGGACAGCTAGACACCTAGAAATATGCCCTGCAGAAAAGAGAGGGGGCATGGTTATATTGGATAGAGTACTCTATCTGGAGCAGATGTCCACTATGTTGAGTGATGCAACCACCTAAGTATTAAGTAGATGGCATTATTAATAGATGATGACAGGTTTGATCAACCAAGAATTATTTAATTACTTTGCTGCTGACAATCTAGTTATTCCTATTTTGCATAAGCTCCCTAACATCCACAAAAATCTTGAGAAACCACCTATGAAGCCCATCCTCCCCAGTAGAGGTTGGGTCACTGAACCCATATCCATCTACATGGAAAAAATTATTAGACCAACTCTTGGTTGTGTTTATACAGTGTTGAAAGATACCAGGAGTTTCTCAGAAGATCTATATACCTGGGCCAAATCAAACCTTCATGATGATGATTTATTTTTTGTTACACTTGATGTGACATTTCTATTTACTCTTATTCCCAGTGAAGCTGGTGTGGAGAACCTTAGGGAATTTTTGACCTCCCATACAGATTTTGCCATCAGCAAAATGATGTTATGCTCTTTGATTGAAATCATACTTCAGAACAATATTTTTGTTTCTGAGAACAGCTTTTACAAACAAAAAACTGGTGCTGCAATGGGCACTGCATGCACAAACAGCTATGCTAATTTGGTTCTTGCAAACTGGGAAAATAGTTTGGTCTTAAATGGCAATACGTTTGTTCCCTGCATTAGTTTTTATAGGCATTTCGTGGATGACATTTATTTTGGAAAGGTGGTGAATATAAACTCAGGGCATTTGTTGATTTTTTTACATAATACAACCAATTTTTTGAGGTTTGGTTACAACTTCTCTAGAGAAATTATAGATTTTTTTGTTTATTTCTGTGTGTAGACAAGAGCTTCATGATATAGTGACATGTATTTATATGACGCCCTGCGTTAAGAATACTCTGTTTTTGAGAAGCAGTATGCATCCATGTTATATTATGTGGAACATCTTGAAAGGTCAGTTTTTGAAAGTTATGAGGCTAAATAATAAAGATGATGATTTGCATGTAGCCTATGAGCAGTTAAAAAGAGATTTTATTGAGAGGGGCTATAGCTAATTTGTTGTAGAAGAATGTGCTATTACAACTTTAGCTTTGAGGGGTACAAAAGGTAAACTTTATTTCCCCAAGAAATCTCAACATAGAATAACTCTTCATCTTTACCGCATTGTGTTAAGAACAGACCTGCATTCACATAGTCCAGTGATATTGGAGCAGTATGTGATGTAATCTAGAAGAACTTGCCTATTTTATTAGCAGACTCTAATGTGAGATGAGTCATCTATTCAGAAACTAGGTTTTATTTTAAAAACAATATGTTTTTAAAGAGGCAATTATGTTATAAAAATCATAATACTTCTGGATTACCTGATTCTGAAAGGAAGGGGACTTTCAGATGTCATAATTGTAAGCCCTATGATTACATCTTTACATGTGCTTCTTTTGTACATCATATTTCTGGTGTTACCATAGATTTTGACTTTTATGCTGATTGCAGGAGCAAAGATCCCATTTATTATGCTACCTGTTGTGCATGCAGTGCCTTTTATATTGGGAAGACTAACAGATTGCTTAAGGACAGGATTTTGGAACATCTGAATGATATTGCTAAGTGTAAAAGCACAAGTTTGTTAGCCAAGCATATTATGCTGAAAAGGACAAGGCATTCTTTTAAGTTTTTTGTGTTAGAGTTAATGAGCAGTAATGTGAGAATTAAATAAGAAAAATAAGACTGAGAGCTGTGAATAGAGATGGAGCTTTTGTTGAAAGCATATGTTGAACCAGGTTTGAATGAGAGGGTCTCCCTTAAACCAGTAGTAAAGAAAAGACCCCTGCGATACTAATGTTTTACATGTTTATTTCCCCTTTTTGTTTTTTTAATGCATGACTGTTAGGTTTCTTTTAGCTTTGATGTAATTAGGATTGGTTTGTGCTAATTTCATCATTTTCTCTTAGTTTTAAATTGTTGTTTTCTTTGAGCTGTTATATTTTAGCATTTGCTATATATAAGTATTTTTTTCTCTGCCTTGCTTCCAGAGATAGTTGTAGTGTATATGATCCTAAGTTTTATTTATACTTCTGTTGACTTGGATATGTATTTTGAAGTGTTTAATGCTGTTTTGTTTTTATGGGGTATAATTGCAGTATTTTCTTATATTTGACATTTTCGCAGGTTTAGATTTATTTCAACTATACTTTGGTGCTTTGTTTCAGTGGGTTATGATTGTTGCATACTTTTAGCTCTGGTTTACTTATTGTGCATTATGTATTTGTTATATAGCTTTAACTACTGGCATTTTCATAATATTGCATCTAGACTTGTTACCATGATGATGTAGTCCACACGATCTCTAGACTTTTTATGTTTTAATATTTCTGCTTTGATTATAGAGGTAGTACAATCCTTGCTGGGTGATCGGCCGTTAGTAGTCATGTGATTACTTTGTATGTTAGCCATGCCATTTCTCAGTAGGACCGCTGAGTTTGTTTACAGTCTTCCTTCTTGACTTTAGCAATTTTAGTTAAGTTGCAAATCTATAACCCTAAATGTGCCTATTTATGAATGCTAAGCTATTGACTAGCTTCATTTCTTTATCTAGTTTGAAGCAATTTTTTTTAATATACGTTTAAAAGGTCAGTACACTGGGGTAAAAAAATTTTGTGCGAATATACATGGCGACAGGGTTTCTCATTTAACTACTATTACTTATATTTTTCAGTTATGTTTTTAAACTATACCATGTAAATTTTAAGGTTAGACCATGCATGATAGCAGTTTTGCAATTGAATTATTGTTTTTATTTGGTTTATTTTATCGCACGATTTAATTTTCTTTAATTGTGCTTATCTAGTGGTTTTGTACTATTAGGCAGGTTTTTATTGAAGGGGAGGGTAATGCCTGATTTGTACAACCATGTGACCTTGGAACTATTCGTGAGTGGTTGATTTATAATTTTAAATAGGATTTGGCAAATGTTTTTGTTATGGTCTGATGAAGCAGAGACTACTCTGTGAAAGCGTTAACCTTTTATTTCAATAAAGTTATTTGCTTTGCATATAGTTAATTATAGCCGTGTTTGGGAGGAGTTATTTCTTCTTTGGACAAGCCCATGTGTATTTGGACTATTTCAGTAGTTTCCAGGTAGAGAAAACAACTCTCTGCTGCAAAAGATTATTAAATCATCGTCAATCACTTCTCATTCCTACACTACTTTATGCTGGTCCCAGCTTGATTAATCAACAATCCACTCAACTCTCACTTTTGAAATGGTGATATAATAAGGTGGTGAAATTTGCCACCAGGCACATCATCTAGTCTTAAAAAATCTTCAGTGATTAGAGCTGCAGCATTATCTTACACTTTCAAAACTAGTCACGTCCCATAAACTCATCTATTATCCAAACAAATGCCCTAGTTTGAAAAGTATTCTCCACATTTATAACCCAAGTAGACAGCTGAGATTCACTAACAAAATGTTATTAACTGTTACAAAAGCTAACAACTCAGCTGGTGACTCTTTATACTCCTTTTTCCTGGCCAAAATTTGGAACTCTCTTCTTCTTCGTTCTGTAAAAAACACTGCAAATACCAACTCTTTTAAGGCACAGACAAGGGAATACCTAAAATATACCTGGCTCTGTACATGATCAATGCCTGGATAATAAACATCCTGCCCTTTACTTTCTCCTTTTTTCCATACATTATACTCTACATTACTGGTCCAAAATCTTCTCCTTGTCCTCTACCTCTCCCTCTTCTTCCTTCTACCTACCTTAAAACATTCTCTCTCTCTATCTCTCACACACCACTTATTGATTCATGGGTTCATAGGTAAGTAAAAGGTTAGCTACCCTTGTAGGTCATTTTAAGCCTAGATAATGTCCCTTTTTGTGCTCCAAATAATGTATCCCATTTGGTTATAGATTGGTCTTACCCATGCCATGGTCAGCAAATATATATCACCCCTAATGAGAATAAGTAGGATCATACCATAGATAATTTGAGAGGACCCATGAATAGAATAAAGCATTTAGGAGCTGCATCTGTCCATGTACAGGGACAGTCTGGGGTAAATTTCCTATTTCCCATCCATAGATCTAAGTTTTGCTTGAAAATGGACAGGGATGAACTTTATTTTATGTGGATAGTGGGTCTATTTCACAACAGCAGTATCCTCTGCAAAATATATCTGCCCCTCCAAACTATTCAGTTGATGTTGCAGAAGAGGTTTAGATTCCTAGACCAAGTATTTCTGATGCCATTTGACTTTCTGATGTGCAGTAAATCCATCAATAAATTTTTAGAGGATGTCTTGTAGATTAGACACAGGTCACCTCTTAGCAGTCTGTAGGATACCAAGTATAGTGACATGGCTTTGAGTTGGTCCATATAGGAGATATTGTTTAAGCAAGAAAAAACTCCAGTAACACAGGGCACCAATAAAGGCAGTCCAACCAGTAGTTTAAAAGAATCCCAACAGAGCTTACACTTGAAAAATGTTGAGAAAAGTTTTAATCACTCAATAACAAATGTATACATAAATAGGTACATAAAATAAGTACTTAAAAATGAGGATTTAACATTTCATCTCCTTATAGGAAACTTCATCAGAATCAAAGTCAGTAAAAGCATTTTGTCTTAAATACCCAGAGAAATATTTGCATTGGGTGATTCTCAACACATTCTCTCAATCTACAATGGTGTGACAAATTTCAAATTAGGAAGTATATGTATACAGAAAAATAAGTACGTATTTATAATATTTGTATATCTGCGGTGGTGGTGCGGTAGCGTTGTCGCCTCACAGTAAGACGTTGTCCTGTTCGATTCTCAGCTAGAGTGTCTTCTGTGTGGAGATATGCATGAATGGGCATACCTTTGTTGAAGGTTGTGCATCAGAGCTGGCAACTCTGCACGTAGAAATTTACTGCCAATCATTAGCAGACCGGAGTTCCTCTGTGGCGACCCCTAACTGGGAAAAGCCGAAAGACACAACATATAATATTTGTATATAAATACACAAAAAATATACATATACAGTATAACAAGAAAACCCCCAAAAATGTTTATTTTAATTTAATTTGTTAGCCCTTACTTTTAGGGCTGGGGCTAGTGAAACATGATCATTCAGACCTGGGAAAACACAGGCATCCAGGCGTAACTGCCAGATAAGTTCCCTGTATTCCAGTCTGGTTTCCCAGTCTCCACCCATCATTCCTTTTCACTAATTCTAATGCCCCAAATTTAAAATGTGCTTGGTTATATTTTAAAACATGCCTATATAGAGCATTAGTATCTTTCTTCCTACTAATTTCATACATGTGCTCATATATCCTTTGCCTCAGGGTACGCTCTGTTATTCCCATGTAGAATGCCCAGTAGGTGGTACAATATGCAATATATACCACCCCTTTGGTTGAACAACTATAATAATCCATGGCTCCAAATGTTACTGGGGGAATAGGGACCTGTAATATATCAAGATTTGCAATAAAAGTACATTGGGAACATCTACCACACTTGTAGATCCCATTTTTAGTAACTGCACCCCTTCCTTCATCAATTTTCCTTTTCTCCAAAATGTGCTTTAAGTTTGGATTTCTCCTGTAACTATATTTTAAAGGTCTGTTGAAAATTTCCAGTCTATTGGGCATTTTCCCAAACATTTCCCAATAGGTGCCAATAATCTTTTTGACTGCACTAGTGTCCTGATTGTGTGCTATTACAAAATAAGGTATTCCAGGGTCAACGGGTGCGAGTGTCCTGTGAGTTGTGGTTCCCATATCATGTTCTACAACACTGTGTGTTGTTCGCCCTGTTAACAGTGGTAGGTATTTTGTTCCCCATCCTGTCAAAATTTCTTCCTTTAAAGTTGTTAACCCCTCTCCAAAAAAAGTGATTGAATGTATTCTAGTTCTTTTGTAAGATCTTCCTTTTCTGATGTCATACCGATTTATGTATGCATTTGTTATCGAGTGATTAAAACTTTTCTCAACCTTTTTCAAGTGTAAACTCCGTTGGGATTATTTCAAACTACTGGTTGGACTACCTTTATTGGTGTCCTATGTTACTGTAGTTTTTTCTTGTTTACCAGTTTTGTTTCACTCTAGAACTCCATTGCTTATCTGTTTATAGATATTGTTTAAGCTGTGTATCCTTTTAGTAAGGTATCTCTGTGGGCATTCCAGTTGTTCCAGGTATCTGGACAGATACAAGCCAAAGGGGGGATTATATTCAATGACTGGCCTAATGAGAGCTGAGTAAAGGGGTACAATAACATCCCTGGATCTAGACTCAATCCCTTTGTTTATAAGTTGTGCAATAGAGAAGGACTTTCTTACATCAATAGATGCATGTCAGTCAATTCAATAAAGATGTTAAAAAAAAAAGTTAAGTCACTGTCCGCATAAGTTTCCAAATCTCAAAGAAATGGGTCAACTCTTAGGGGCGTATTGTCAAAATGATAGTTCCCTTGGGTAGATGACTTCCCAAAAGATACAGTAATACATTTTTTGGCATTTAGTTTCAGACCATAATTTTGAAACCAGTTATTTATTTGAGACAAACCTTCCTGCAGGATGGCAAAGTCATTAGAGGATTTAATGGCTGCTCCTAGTTTGAGTCATCTGCAAACTTAGTCAGCTAGAGCCCTTTGGTATTGGCTTTTATTTCAGAAAAGTTGATGCCAAACAGGAGAGTTCCCAGCACAGAACCCTCGGGACTGGTCTCTTTGTGGAGGTAACCTCCCCTATTTTGATTTACAGAGTCCTACTTGTGAGCCAGTTGACAATTCAGTGGGTAACACAGAGGTTTATTCCAAGTTTATGTAGCATTTCTAACATCCCTGAATGGGGAATTGTGTCAAAAGCTTTGGCCAGGTCAAGGTATGGAGAGTGTACTAGTTTGCCTCCATCCATTGCTTTGGTGACCTTTTCAAAAAAATCACCTGGTTGAGTAAGCATGACTTAACATTGACAAATCCAAACTGAGAGGGGTCTAGTGTTTGGAGGATCCCTATGTCCTGATTCATCAATTCCACGATAAGACTTTCCATGGCTTTGCATATGAATACAATCCTAATACTAACCTTAATAGCAATCCTCCATTCTTCCTCATTTTCTCTTCTTCTGTCAAGTTAATTTCCAAATATATTCATAGCTCTTTACTTGATGCTGCTATTAATTAATGTTATTTTGTTTAACCATCTATATTTGCTGATTACACGTACATCTTCTTTTGATTACTTGTATACCTCTGTTTATTATGTTCTTTATGTAATGTTTTTTCTTTCCGGTGCTTTTCTCCCCAGAAAAATGTTTCATAACTCATTACATGATGCTGCTATTAATTAATGACATTCTGTTTAAATTTTGTTTGTTTAGTACTTGTATACTTCTATTTACTATGATTCTTAAATAATGTTGGAAATTTTCTGGAGCTTTTTTCCTATGACCCTGATGAAAATGGGGTAGCTTTCTACCCATTTGGACTATCCTTGTAAACAAATGCAATAAATAAATAGTATACTGAGTGGATAAATAACCCAGCCACTGGGGATGCACAAGCCAGTGCATTTCTTTGTGCCGGTCCCAAGCCCGGATAAATGGGGAGGGTTGCATCAGGAAGGGCATCCGGCGTAAAATTTAGCCAAATCATACATGCAGACAACAGTACAGAAATATATACCTGATCGGTCGAGGCCTGGGTTAACAACGACCACCACCAGTACTGTTGGCAAACAGGGTGCTGGCGGAAATTGGGCTACTGTTGGCCGAAGGAAGGGAAGAGGGGGAAGGCATGCCCGAAGGCAGGTAAAGGCTAGAACTGTGATAGTGAGGGTCGGAACTTTGAATTAGCTGATATGATGGACCGAAGGAGGGTTGGTATATTGTGTGTGCAAGAAACCAGATGGAAGGGGAGCAAGGCTAGGTGTATCAGAGGCGGTTTCAAATTGTTTTATCATGGTGTGGATGGTAGGAGAAATGGTGTAGGCATTATCGTGAAGGAACAGTATGCTAAGAGTGTTTTGGAGGTGAAAAGAGTGTCGGATAGAGTGATGTTTATGAAGATGGAAATTGATGGTGTAATGATGAATGTTGTTAGTGCATATGCTTCACAAGTTGGGTGTGCGATGGATGAAAAAGAAAAATTTTGGAGTGAGTTGGATGAAGTGGTTATGACTGTACCCAAGGGTGAGAGACTGGTGATTGGAGCAGATTTCAATGGGCATGTTGGTGAAGGGAATAGAGTGGATGAGGAAGTGATGGGTAGGTATGGTGTTAATCAAAGGAATGCAGAAGGTCAGATGGTAGTGGATTTTGCAAAAAGGATGGACATGGCTGTGATAAATCCATATTTTAACAAGAGGGAGGAGCATAGGGTGACATACAAGAGTGGAGGAAGATGCACACAGGTGGATTATATCTTATGTAGGAGGGCCAGTATGAAGGAGATTGGAGACTGTAAAGTGGTGGCAGGGGAAAGTGTAGTTAGGCAGCATAGAATGGAGGTTGTAGGATGACATTGGTGATCAAGAAGAGGAGGATGAGTGTGAGGTCAGCACCAGGGATCAAATGGTGGAAATTGTAAAAGGGTAATTGTGAGGTGATGTTCAGGGAAGAGCTACGACAGGCACTGGGTGGCAGTGAAGAGTTACAGAATAGCTGGGTAACTACAGCAGAGCTAGTAAGAGAGATGGCTAGAAAGGTGCTTGGTGTGACATCTGGAAAGAGAAAGGAGGACAAGGAGACCTGGTGGTGGAATGAAGTACAGGAGAGTATACAGAGAAAGAGGTTGGCGAAGAAGAAGTGAGATTGTCAAAGAGATGAAGAAAGTAGACAAGAGTATAAGGAGATAAGGTGCATGGCAAAGAGAGAGGTGGCGAAGGCTAAGGATAAGGCGTATGAAGAGTTGTATAAAAGGTTGGACACTAAGGAGGGAGAAAAGGACCTGTACCGATTGGCTAGACAGAGGGACCGAGCTAGTAAAGATGTACAGCAGGTAAGGGTGATAAAGGATAATGAGGGAAACATACTCACAAGCGAGGAGAGTGTGTTGAGCAGATGGAAAGAGTACTTTGAGGGGTTGATGAAAGAAGAGAATGAGAGGGAGAGAAGGTTGGATGATGTGCGGATAGTAAATCATGAAGTACAGTGGATTAGCAAGGAGGAAGTAAGGATAGCTATGAAGAGGATGAAGAACGGAAAGGCTGTTGGTCCAGATGACATACCTGTGGAAGAATGGAGGTGTTTAGGTGAAATGGCAGTGGAGTTTTAAACTAGATTGTTTAATGAAATCTTGGAAAGTGAGAGGATGCCTGAGGAATGGAGAAAAAGTGTTTTGGTACCGTTTTTAAGAATAAGGGTGATGTGCAGAGCTGTAGTAACCACAGAGGGATTAAACTGATCAGTCACAGCATGAAGTTGTGGGAAAGAGTAGTGAAAGCTAGGCTAAGAAGGGAGGTGATAATTAGTGATCAGCAATATGGTTTCATGCCAGGAAAAAGCACTACAGATGCAATGTTTGCTCTGAGAGTGTTGATGGAGAAGTACAGAGAAGGTCAGAATGAGTTGCATTGTGTCTTTGTGGATTTAGAGAAAGCATATGACAGGGTACCTAGAGAGGAGTTGTGGTATTGTATGAGGAAGTCGGGAGTGTCAGAAAAGTATGTAAGAGTGATACAGGATATGTAGGAGGGTAGTGTGACAGCGGTGCAGTCTGCGGAGGGAGTGATGGATGTGTTTAAGGTGGAGGTGGGATTACATCAAGGATCAGCTCTGAGCCCTTTCTTATTTGCAATGGTGATGGACAAGTTGACAGACGGGATCAGACAAGAATCCCTGTGGACTATGATGTTTGCAGATGTCATTGTGATCTGTAGTGAGAGTAGGGAACAGGTGGAGGAGACCCTGGAGAGGTGGAGATATGCTCTAGAGAGAAGAGGAATGAAGGTCAGCAGGACTAAGACAGAATATATATGTGTGAATGAGAGGGAGGATAGAAGAATGGTGAGGATGCAGGGAGTAGAGGTGGTGAAGGTGGATGAGTTTAAGTAATTGGGATCAACAGTTCAGAGTAATGGTGAGTGTGGAAGAGAGGTGAAGAAGAGAGTACAGGCAGGATGGAGTGGGTGGAGAAGAGTGTCAGGAGTGATTTGTGACAGACGAGTACCAGTAAGAATAAAAGGGAAGGTCTACAAGATGGTAATGAGACCAGCTATGTTATATGGGTTGGAGACAGTGGCATTGACAAAAAGGCAGGAGTCAGAGCTTGACGTTGCACAGTTGAAGATGTTAAGATTTGCACTGGTTGTGACAGGGATGGACAGGATTAGGAATAAGTATATTATAGGGTCAGCTCAGGTGGAAAGTTTGGAGACAAAGCCAGAGAGGCAAGATTACATTGGTTTGGATATGTGCTGAGTAGGAATGCAGAGTATATTGGGAAAAAGATGCTAAGGATGAAGCTGCCAGGTAACAGGAAAAGAGGGAGGCCTAAGATAAGGTTTATCGATGTGGTAAGAGAGGACATGCAGGTGGTTGGTGTGACAGAGCAAGATGCAGAGAACAGGAAGAAATGGAAACAGTTGATCTGCTGTGGTGACCCCTAATGGGAGCAGCCAAAAGAAGAAGAAGAAGATACTGAGTGGATAAATAAATTAATGATGTTCTAATCCAATTCACTGAATAATCATTTAAGCCCTAGTTATTCATATCCTGAGTAACTACATTTTGTGGGATTGTATCAAAAGCTTTTAAGTCTTAATAAACGATGTTTCAAAATTTCCATTATTCAGCACTTCTCTGACAGATCTGTAAAGGGTTATTAAGTTTTTTTTAGATAATTTGCCCTGGCAGAAACCATGCTGGTAGACATCCCTTTTCCAGTTCCACTACAGACAACTGTAAGACAGCTCTTTTAAAAACTTTACCTTAATCGCAAGTAAGGCTTGTTGGTCTATAGTTTCATGGATCAGTGATTATCAATACTGACTGATAAAAATATAGAAGGATGGAAGGTTATTTAATGGATTAGATGTTAAATGTGTGCTTTCAACATGAAGATAATAGAGTATAGAACAAATTTACAGACACCAAGAAATATTACAGAAATTTTGAATCCTGAAAGAGGGAACTGGTTTGTGTGTTGGGGGTGGAGACTTTAAAAATTAAAAGAGTAAAAGTAATGTCTTTTGGCTTTTCCCTGTTAGGTGTCGCCACAGCGGTTCACCAATCCGCTTATGATTGGCAGTGGACTTTTACTGTGTCAAGCACGCACCTACCAGCATCTCTTTAAGGTTCACTCGACCATGGGGAAACGTTAAAAACATGCAGGTAGGTGCATGCATGAGTGGGTGTGCCTTCTTTGAAGGCTGGGTGCCAGGCTGTTGTGGAAAAAAACATAACTATTAGACCTGAGGTAAAAAGGTAACAAAGTGTTATGAATGATTATTAATATAGCAATCTATTAAGAAACTGCAGCAAGCAATACTGAATGAATGTTTGGTTATTTACACTAAATAGTCATTGATTGTATTGATCTTTACTGCCATTATGGACAGAAATGTAAGTAACTAAAAGGTTTATTTGTAGATATGCAAAGTATTAGATGTATTGCTACTATACATATAAGTACCACTGAGATTTTTCACATACACCAAGAATGATCCTCAGCTCATTCAGATGGTCAGGTAAGCTTCAATGCATTTACTGTGTTCTGTGGTAGATGCAGGTCTGTAGAGTGTGTAGCATGGTGGTCAGGGGGTTGAATTTGCTAACATCTGAGTATCGAACACTTGCCAACAGACAGCAGTGCCTCAGGCAAGGGAGGCAGATATGGCACACTAAAAAGGCTACATTTTGGGAGTTGGGGTTTACCTCATAAACACAAGGTACAGGGTTTGATTCTTATCTCTAGGGTGGGAAATTTGGCTAGAATTAATATGGCTCATTAAGGGCAGATAGTCCAATACTAACCTATGAACCTATGACACCTTGCTTTAATGTTTCAATAAAAGGTTGGCACACTCTCCCTGATGATATACTACAATCTCATCTGAAATAAAAATCCAAGCACCTGATAAGGTGCTGGAACAAAAAAAACCTTTTGATTTTCCTGGCCTCAGTGTATTTGTGTTGTCTTCTAGTGACAACAAAAGCAACTACATTTCGTGCCCCCCTGGCCAGTTACCAGTCAGTGATTCTGCAGGATTTTGTTTTGGGCTCCTAGTTTTCACTAAACTTTTCAGTTCTTGTTGAGGGAATCCCTATAAGATTAACACCATACTGTGTGTACATTTTGACTTGTATAGGACTGGATGATTATCACTGTAGTGTGACATTGATAAATGGATAGACTTCATATAAATTGTAATAAAATACATTAGCATATGCTGTTTGGCATATCTGTAGCCATAACAAGTTCCAGAAGCCTGGCATTTGCTCAGGTCTATTTTTATATGATTAATACATACATACATCATACTACATACATACATACATCATACTGTATACTGTGTACATGGATGGACTCCACCTTCAACTCTGAATACATTGATACTGTCCAGACTAGAATTCATACAATCAAAGTACACTCTGGTTGACAGAAAACTAGAAATGCCTGACTAGAAGGGTACATATATTGCACATTTGAAATGTCTGAAATTCCCTTCATCCAATACCTACTTTGTCAGTGTGTCATGTTTTCAGGAGCACCATATCCGCATCTCTGAGAAGCATACCTCTGAAGTGTACCTCATTAAGAGGAATGTACCTAATTTGAGGGTTGTAAAAAGTTCATGTTCCTCAAAGTTCCATGTTGAAAGGGTCTGTCACACATTCGGTGTTAGGACGTCTTTAACTGATATCCATGGTAAATCTTTTTTATAAGTAAATCCAGCATAGTAAGCCGTTAGCAAGTGTTCCATATTTTGTCCATTTGCTCCACATTGTAAAAGCTAGTGCTCCTCATTTTGGAGATAGGAGGTAGTGAGCTATACTGAGAAGGGTAGTTTATGTCCTCCATCATAATTTTCATAGAACATGGCTCATGTCCATCTAAATATTAACTGCAAACTGCTTCTTCACTTAATCCTCACACTTAACTTTTTTCCTCACTTTTTTATAGTCTGATGTAGTGCCTGTTTGTTTACTAAATCTTTCTGACCCTTTAGTTTGGAATAACAACAATGACATGAAAGAGCTATGAGATAAACAACCATACTATTAAGTGTAATGCTCCCACTACCTAATGAAAAAGTTACATGATATCTTGCATGCACCATAGCCTTATGGGATTCTTAAAGACACTTCCTTAAGCTTAGTACATGTGTCAACAACAAACTTATGCATGTATTATATTAAGCCATTCTACAGAGTACACAGGTTACATAATGTGCATAATTCATTTATTAGTAATTCAGTCCACAATATCATAACTTGATATACTCATTTAATTTTGCTTGTTTTCTGATACAACTGCCACATTAGGATAATTCACAGTGACTAGCAAATAACGTCTCAGTACTAGCTGGCTCTAACATAATAACATCACAGCTGGGGGTTTCCACTGTAAGTTCAAGAAATGGAAGTACAATCCCTGGAGCCATGGAAAATTTAAGGGAATTAGCTGAAACTGTATACTATGTCTAAAATTGCTGTATCTCAAAAAGTTCCCATTTCTCCAATGAATAGCTAGGATGTAATGATACAGCCCTGTCCCACATTGGAAGGGTGCTAGGGGATGCACAATGTGACTTTAATGTGTGATAGTGACTGTTGTACTTCACTGTTGTTTCTCTGAAATCACACAGATTTTTATAGTTTCAGGAGTTGTTTTGTTTTGTTTTGTTTTGTTTTGTTTTGTTTCTAATATTTTAGCTGCTGGTTCTGTATGATTTTAAACTCACAAGCTGTTGAATTGGTAATTGGCAATTTGTTTACTAATTGGTTAATTAGTTGACACCACCCTTTTTAAAGAAAGTTTGATACTACAACTGGTTGTTTCATTTTTGTCTGAGGAAGGAGAGATAGGAGTCTCTCCGAAAGTGCTTGTGGTTAATAAAAGCTCTAATATTACAGCGCACGGACTTTTGTTGCTTTCTTTGGAACAGTTTTATCGGACTGTGGACTTTACTTCATTATCTGTTTTCCTTTCGCTTAGCAGCTTGTTCCCTCGAATTTTTGTTCTTCAGTAGTTTGTTTGGTTTTTGGAATCGTAGTTGGTCATGTCCAACGAGGGAAACGCTGTTTCGCAGGGCTCATTGTTCTCCCAAGATGGGGGTGTTGCTGGCAACAGTTCGGGAACTAAGGTGAAAGATTGTGAGGCGAAAGCCGATGGAGATTTAACCACTCTTATTCATTTACTTATGGGAAGAATGGATAGTTTTAGTCAGAGAATGGACTTGTTGGACAACGCGTTTAACACAAGAACCAGCACGCAGCTAGTAACGCAAAGAGCTGATGTGAACTCTGGAACTCATGACCTTGTACCGCTTACCGGTTTGGCTACTAGAAATCAGCAACCAACTAGCGGGGCATCTTTGGATGTTAGTGACATCCCTGGGCAAGGACACAACATAGTTTAATGCCGGAACACAAGGTACTGTTAGTTCTGTTAATGATTCTCTTCCAACAGTATCACTGTATTTAAACAGAAAGAACTTTTTTATGACCACTGACAAAACAACGACAGGGGTAGTTAATACAGAGACTACTGACGAGGCTAACATCAATAACATTGCAGAACTTATTGGAGATTTCGATCATAAGCTGTTTAGGTGTAAAAAACTGCAGCTCGAAATCTCTTATTTAACCGAATGCCTGGACAGGAAGATAGTCCCTAAAGGGCTTAGGCAATGGAGGTTCCCAGTAGGCTTAGAGGATGGTTCTGAATTTCATGGACAACTTCTGGCCTTATTTGATAAACACTGTTTTGAATATATGGTGATGCTGATAGATTATTACACAGCACAAGTGGAGATTTATAGAAACGATTTTAGTCTAGAACAAGAAATCAAAAATAACTATGATTTCTTGCGCTACAAATATGACTATTCACGAGTGTTTTCCAGCATTGATGCCTCTATTAATAAGCTCTGTGACAATAAGAAAAAGAAAATCACTAGAGACATGAGGCAATATGCTGACAATAAAGCCTACCCTAAACCCCCACAGATCAACTCAACCAGTAATAAAGTTAGAGGGGCATCGTCTAACGCTAATAAGAAAAATTTGGGTACTAGAGCTCATAATATGTATGAGTTGGATGATTTTTTAGAGGATGGACATAACAGTAACAATTCCCCTATTGATGAAGAAGAGGATGTCGAATTGGATGATGAACAACAGCAGGTCTTCGTACCTGTGGTCAACAATAAAAGGAGTGGAAGAAAGCAGAGTACTAGAGCAGTTCAGGCACGGGGAGAACATCAACAGGGTTTTGGTCAGGCCCAGAACTCACGGGAGAGGAACTTGAGGTCGAACACCAACAGGATGGCCCTGAGGAGCAAACAGAACCAGAACAACAGATGATAAAGGAGCCTAGTCAGCCTGTTATTGTTTGCAGTAATGAAGGAGATTTTAAGATCTTTAATTACACTACATTAAACATCTCTCCTGCTATGGCTGACTTTTTTTCAAAAGGACTGTCCTTTGTCCCTGATACCGTATGGACTTATCTAAAACTCTTGTGGACCTTAAACTTTATGTCCAAAATTGAACCTTTTGGCTGTCTTAGGCAAAAGCTCTTCCCTCATTAGACCTTTTAGAATTGCTAGTTTATTTAACCCACCCTTGATAGGAAATTTAAAAACTTTTGAAAATCCTGTGAACTAGATTTAAGGTTTTTGGCTGAAAGCTCGCTAACAACAAATATAAACATAGGTTAAATATAACACGTGAGGAACGTGATTTTATCAAATTACTACAGGATTGTAGAATTCGGGTTATGAAACCCGACAAGGGTAATGGGCTCATCTTTATGAATCAAGTGGATTATATTAATAAGTTAAGTTCCCACTTAAATGATGGCCCATATGAAAAACTAGCACTAATGAGGTTATTACAGCATTTAATAGGTGAAGGCTACGCCTGAAGATTTATTTTTGGAAGATTTTATAGACATTCACATCCACTCTTTTCTTAACATCACAGCACGAATGCCTTCCTTTTTGGAACGCCAAAATTCATAAATCTATCTGTGAACCCCTTTCAGACCTATAGTAGATGGGAGGGGGTCTATGTTGGTGTCTTGTGCCAAATATGTGGATGTTGTCTTAAAACCATACTTAGAAAAAGAAAATCAGATCTGTAAGGATTCGTGGAGCTTTCTAGAGAACATAAATAAAATACCCTTTGACCCTGACTTAAGCTTCCTAACTGTAGATGTGAAGGAACTTTACACGGTTATTCCACAACAGTTGGGATTGGAGTGGGTGAGGGACTTCTTAGAGACAAGGAATGTGGAACAAAACATTGTCTACACAGTTGAAACGTGCTAGAAATGGTGTTAAAATATAACTTTTTAGTTTTGACAATGTTATATATAGGCAAGTTTCTGGCGTAGCAATGGGCTCACCATGGGGTCTTTTGCCAACTGTGTAATGGCACAGTGGGAAAACACATTATTGTTTAACAACCCACTATTTAAAGAACATGTCGCCTGGTACACAAGATACCAAGACGACATGTTTATGCTATGGAAGGGTTCCTGACATGGTGGCTTCTTTTATTGATGACATTAAGACCATGACCCACTTCTTGGATTTCACATTTGAAGTGAATGAGAGTGAAATTAGTTTTTTAGATATTAATCTGACCAAAGATAGAAAACTGGCTATGTTTACTAGTAACATCTATAGAAAGCCCACGTATTCTAATGGATTCCTGCACTTTGGTAGTTGCCACCCTATCCATCAAAAAGAGCTGTGGTTAAAGGGCAGATGGTTAGGGCGGGATGATAACCAAAGATGAGGATTTCCATTATGAATGTACCAATTTAACTGCTATGTTTGTTAATAGGGGTATCCCAATTCTCTCATTTTGGAGATTGTATCTGAAGTGAAACATAAAAGGAATCCTGCTACTTTAGACCCATCCTTAATAGAGCATGGCCGAACTTGATGACTAACCAAGACTCTGTGGGGGGCTTGAACAGAAAGGGTGGAGAAGCTGATATAGAAGTCAGATTCTTGTGCACGTTCTCAATTGATCACCATTTTATTAGGGGAATCCTACAGAAAAATTGGGCCAATATAAAAGAAGACACAAATTTACAGCAATTGTTGGGCACAACACCCAGTATAGCCTTTAGGAAAGGATTTAACTTAAAGGCATTGCTAGAAATGAACAAAAATAGTTCATTTAATAAAGTTAAGGGTATGGTTAAATGTGGACTGTGCAACCAGTGTAAATTCATGCAGGAAGGTAATTATGTGGTCATCAACAATGTGAAATACAAATTAACAGGTAACTTTACCTGCTCATCTAAGGCAGTGGTGTATGTGGCAAGCTGTAAGCAGTGCCCTGCTTTCTATATAGGAAAGACTGAGAGGGCACTGCATAAAAGAGTGTATGAGCATTTATATGCTATTTCTAAGAGCGACACTAACAACGCCTAGCCTTCCATGTTATGGACAACAAAGAACATAGTTTCAGATTTATGGTTCTGAAACAAATTAGAACACAAATGTTTTCAGGTCCATGGCAATTGTTGTTAGAAAAGGAAGAGCTATTATGGCAGCTTAGGACATCTGCACACACACACCCTGGCTTAAATGAAGCAATATCACTCACTTGTATTTTAAAACTATTAGCTTGTAAAAGGTAACATCTTTTGACTCAGCAGGGAGCTTTTGGAAATTCTCCATGCACAGCTAAGTCATATTTTTTGATTTGGTTCCATTTTGAATGACGCTGTACCTAGCGTCTAATACAAATGCATAGGGGACTTTACGAAGTGAAGTGTTGAGTTGACCTATATAGGATTTTACATTGATTAACTATTTAACGCATGTATTGCATTTAAGAGAACAACATAACGCCACATGGATATAGTGGTTTGTATCTATTTTAACAAACCACAAAACTTATTAGCGTCGTCATAAATATTGAAACACATTAGGTTTACATACATTCGCCAATTATAAGCTGCAGGTATTGTAAAAATTAAACATTAAAATTAACAATTGGTTCTTCTTAGAGTATTCTTATAACAACAGGATATTTGATAATGTATAGAAGTTTTTGTTTTAAAATTTTAAAATTTCAAAATTTTAAATTTACAGGTGTTAATATTTGGAAAGCTACTCATGAGAGTTTTGCAGTTCCATGCTAACAATCATTTAAATGTTAGCACTATGAGTTAAATTTAAATTTAAATTTAAATGTTTAAGGCTTAGCCTTTGGATGTAGTTGCATTTATTACGTAATCTATAATTTACGTATTTGTGTATATATTTTTATACAACATAAGAACAGTGTATATCATGCATATGAGTATTGACAGATATTATATCCTTTTATGATAGAAAAGACTTGAAGTTTTATGTTTTAAATGGCAAATATTCGCATTTTTAAAGTGAAGCTTTGTTTTGTTTTGTTTCTAATATTTTAGCTGCTGGTTCTGTATGATTTTAAACTCACAAGCTGTTGAATTGGTAATTGGCAATTTGTTTACTAATTGGTTAATTAGTTGACACCACCCTTTTTAAAGAAAGTTTGATACTACAACTGGTTGTTTCATTTTTGTCTGAGGAAGGAGAGATAGGAGTCTCTCCGAAAGTGCTTGTGGTTAATAAAAGCTCTAATATTACAGCGCACGGACTTTTGTTGCTTTCTTTGGAACAGTTTTATCGGACTGTGGACTTTACTTCATTATCTGTTTTCCTTTCGCTTAGCAGCTTGTTCCCTCGAATTTTTGTTCTTCAGTAGTTTGTTTGGTTTTTGGAATCGTAGTTTCAGGAGTCTCACTATCCTGTCGCAAACTTCCAGTAAAATATCCAGAGTTGGTAATTTCTCATCATCAGGTAGATTGCCAATATCAGAGCTGCTAACTGAGGAAATGGTTGGTGCACATTCATTATTAAGATATATATGAATCACACTCTGTAATGGTCTCTCATTGGTATACCTCTCTTGTGACACTACCCGGTTTAAACTGTCTGTTAGTGGTACTGTGCAAATCACATTACTAAACTGACACAAAAGTAGTCTATCCTGTACAGATGTTTTGCGTTCTTCTGCAGAGCTAGCCCTCTTCCTGTCTTGATGCTTGAACATTTTGGTGCTTGTTCTGGCTGCAGGAGAACAGAAGATTTATTTCAATTTATTTATTGGCATAAAACACTGAGTAAATGACTACGAAGTACAGTTGTACTTCTTTTCCCCATCAAGAATTCTGAAAGCAAAAGCCCTGTGGACTGGCAAGAAGTGTTTTTGTATTCAAGAATTACAAAATGACAGTCCTGCTTTGAGCTGATGTCACACTTTTTCGTAATATTCTTCACTGTTTGGGTAACTGCCTGTCTTGATGATTTGTGTGAAGATTCCTTAGAGAAGGTATAAAGTGTTGAAACTTCCATTGTGGAAAAAGTACAAAATCCTTGCCTTCCAAACGATGGGCCATTATCTGTGTTGAGTATGTCAGGAATTCTGTGTTGAAAAAATTGAATTCAGCAATATTATGACAGTTTGAGCAGAGGTATATTTTAATATGATGACACTTAACCTCAAGCCATTTAGAAAAGTAATCGACACATGACATAGTGACTGTGTTTAAAGTGGAACAATTCTGAAGCAACTTGACTTCATAGTCTAAAATGGTCTAGCTGGAATTTCACATTGTACTACTGCATATCTGCAGTTCCTTTTATGGTACAGGTTACATACTTGACCTTTTCTTATATCTGATCAATCTCTCTGGAAATTCCAGGCTAAAACGTGTGCCCTTTCTTTACATTTAATAATGTTTAAGTTTGCTTCTTGGGTTCTCTCTAACACAAGACTGCAGAAGTGGTTTGTACAATCACTCTCTTAGATTTGAAAACCAGTTCCTGTGATTCATAAATTTACTCATGACATGTGTCGCTTGGACATAGGACATATGACTCCACACTGTCAGTGTCATATTTTTCAATTACTGTAATGCTGCCATTATCAGTATGATGAAGAATTTCAGACAATTTGTCAGAACTAATAAATACATGAGCTCTGCATCTGCCTATGAGTGCTGGCAAACTCTTTATTCTGCTTTGTGATCTTCCATCACTGCCTTCTGTTACAGAAGCTTTCAGGTTGTACTGCACAAACGTGCAAATTATTACCAGTGCAAACTTAGGAATCATTGACGCTGCAACAATAGGAATCACTGTCACAGCACACATTGCACCTTCTAGTGCACTTCTCATGTACCTACACTTGTGAACTTGCTTAATTATGATCATTAGTTTACATCCAAACCTTCCCTCTGTTAGACAGATGAACTTGACACAACTTGAAATAATAAATTGCACTTCTTGTTCTATAAACACAGCTCTGACTGGCCCAGTGGTTCAGTATTTACCCAGAAGCAATCAATAATGAAGTATCTGACTCAAGGAATGACATTTTCAAGGCTGGTTATTTGAATGCATTCTTGTAATGATGTTACATTCAGGCCTAGTGCTGAGTTTAAATGTGATAAATATACCATTCTTATACAGCTTTTCAGTTCAGTAACTTCTAAATTGCTAAACTGCTATGTTTCTGGATTGAAAACCTCAACATTGTGGTCTTTCTCATTTCCTCAGTGCTTGTCCAGTTTTTTTTTTTTTTTTTTTTGGTAGTTTTTAGATTCACTGAAAAAAGTGTGCATAGAGCCTTATTACACAAGTCACCAGCATTCAGAAGCAAGTTATGCCTTATGTGGAAAATACTCTAACTGACCCACATTCAAGTTTGCACTGCCAGCAGTTTTGTTGGTTTGTATCCCTCACTTGTAGTGTAGGTATTCTTCTGTCTAGATTGTGTACCAGAGAGAAATGCTCACCGTGAGCACATTTCCAGTACTCTTTATCAAGAGCTGGGCTTAGCTTTTTATCATTTTGACAAACATGCCTTGACTAAAATGATATCAGCTGATTTAAATAATTCTGTGTTGTAATACTGTTATTGGTCTTGTGTATAACTGAAGATTCTTTTACTGCCCAACACTTTCCAGCATTTCTTACATTCTACTTGGACTTCACAGAACTGTTCTGTCTCTTACCAGCAGACTTTAGCATTATTTTAATTTTACAGACATCTAAGTTTTCTGCACGCTCCATCATTTGACTACTGGCTAATTTTGTTGCTTTGCAGACATTCGCAGAGTTTTCTATGGTCAAATCAAAATCATATAAAAGTTTGCTCCATATTCTGGCATTATGCCATACACAATCTTATCTGTTAGCAATGAGTCATAGAAATTACCAAACTTAGTCTTTAATTGTGTGCCTTAGCTCAGTTATGTGTGCATCAGCAGAGTCCGTTGATCCTTAGTTTCCAGTGGGAAAAAAAAAGTACTGTTTTAGCAAAAAGTCCTAAATCAGACCGCTCTTCTTCAGTAAGATTGTTGTTCTTCTTTCGGCTTTTCCCAGTTAGAGGTCGTCATAGTGGAACTCCAGTCCGCTAATGATTGGCAGTAGATTTTTACGGGTGCCGAGGTGCCAGCTTGACGCCCAACCTTCAACAAAGGCATGCCCATTTTACGCATGTCTTTCGAATGCCACTCAACCGTGGGGAGGACATGCAGACTCCACACAGAAGGCGCTCCAACCGAGAATCAAATGGGAGAACCTCTTGCTGTGAGGCAACAATGCTACTGCTGCACCACCGCGGCTTCCTTCTTCAGTAAGATTAAAAGTGTTAAATACTTTAAATAGTGTCATCACCTGCTAGAGGGAGAAAAAATTGCAGTTTGCTTTCCTTTACCCTTTTCAGACTGACCTAAAGTGGTGTGATGAAGATTAAAGCTTTGAATCCACTGCTTCTAATTGTCTGTCAGGTTTCCTTGAAGAACCAGTGATGCTGATAGCATTAATTGTAGACTGTGAACCATAATGTTTAAAAACTTTCATTTTGTGGCTCACTGCTGTGATAAACATTTCTGTAGTGTTTACTGTCTAAAAGAGTGTAGGCTACTAGCTTTAGTATTGTCCCAATTCATATTTTCTGTCCTTGTGTCTGTTTGTTTTTGCAGTGATCATTCTGAGCACATGACCAGGCCATCTTGAATTAGCAGAAGCCTTTCTTTACCTTTGTGGCAGGATTGTGTTGATTGGCTGTTGGCTAGTGGGGGTTGGGTGGTCTAGGGCTTGGAGTAAGCACTTATTGGTTCTTTTGAGCTTTTTTTTAAAAAAAAAAAGTTGCCTAAGGTTGTATCTTCTGGTATATAAGCCCTAACTTTGAAAGGATTTCTGTCTATACATATTGAGCCGAGTGGAGGAGGGGCATTGACTACTACTCTGATCTGAGATATATAACAATAAGTATCCTGTTTTTTCAGCTTATTTATGCTAGTTATTACTTCTAGCAATTTATATATAGCACTTTTACTGCCTGCTGCATACTTTTTACTGTATTTTATTGCTATTTTCTGTACTTGTTAAGCACCTATTTGTTTGTTCTGATTTCCTGCCAAGGAGTGTATCATATAACTGATCTGTTTGCAGTTAAAAGCATTCTGTAGAGTATCACTGCTCCTTTATCTGTTTAAAAACTTTAATTTTGTGGCTCATGCTGTGTTAAACATTTCTGTAGTGTTTACTGTCTAAAAGAGTGTAGGCTACTAGCTTTAGTATTGCCTCAATTCAGATTTGCTATATTTGGGCCTGTTTGTTTTTGTAATGATTGTTCTGAGCACATGACCAGGCCATCTTGAATTAGCAGAAGCCTTTCTTTACCTTTGTTGCAGGATTGTGTTGATTGGCTGCTGGCTACTGGGGGTTGGGTGGTCTAGGGCTTGGAGTAAGCACTCATTGGTTCTTTTGAGCTTTTTAAAAAAAAAGTTGTCTAAGGTTGTATCTTCTGGTATTTAAACCCTAACTTTTAGAGGATTTCTGTCTATACAAACTGAGCCGAGTAGAGGAGGGGCATTGACTACAACTCTGATCTGAGATATAAAACAATAAGTATCCTGTTTTTTGGCTTATTTATACTGGTTATTGCTTCGAGCAATTTACATATAGCACTTTTTACTGCCTGCTGCATACTTTTTACTGTATTGTATTGCTATGTTCTGTACTTGTTAAGCACCTATTTGTTTGTTTGTTCTGATGTCCTGCCAAGGAGTGTACCATATAGCTGATTTGTTTGCAGTTAAAAGCATTCTTTAGAGTCTCCTTGCTCCTTTATCTGTTTAAAAATTTCATTTTGTGGCTCACTGCTGTGATAAACATTTCTGTAGTGTTTACTGTCTAAAAGAGTGCAGACTACTAGCTTTAGTATTGGTCCTCACCCTCCCTCCCTGTCAGTGTCTTGCTGTTGTACTTGGTGGCTTTGCAGTTATCCACCCCTACTTTAGATTTGATCTGGGACACTCCTCCCAGTCTAGTGTCATTAGCTCATTCTACCTAATACAGAGAGAACATCTGAGAAAGCCAACCCACTTAGTTTCTTTCCTTCTGTTCCTCCTTTCTCCCTTTCTTACAAAAAAAATATGCCTGAATCTCCTTGTGTTCTGACTGTGCTTCTCAAACATTTTGGAAATATAGAGTATATTTTAGTGCATTTATTAAAACTGTATTTGCCTTAATATTGCTACAACTCAAGTGCTCTAGGTTGCACTGCATCTGAATTGTTTTAGTGTTTTAGCTGATTTTCTGTATATATAGACTGTTCTGTATATGTAGACTAGCTACTTATTCTACTGTATTACTGCCTCTTAAATCATTTTTCAGTTGTGCACCTGCCTTGCTTCATTCAAAAAGTTTTAAATTGCTAATTTTGTAGAGTTTTAATTGCATTTACTGTTTAGGGCTACACACTCAAGTGCATTAGCCTTTTCTGTGTTTATTTACTGTATTATTGCATTGTTTAGCCTGTTTTAACCAACCCCCCAAAAAACAAAAAATACTATCTTGTTAGCACGTTTCCCACCTTTCCTAGCTAGTATAGTCCAGATCCCAGGCTTTACTTATTTCAGGACATCATTTTCTGTGTTCAGAGCTATCCACACCTTGCTGTGGTAGAGGGAAGTCCTACTGCTTACTAGTGGGAGTGGTGAGCATTGTACTGCCTAACACTAGAGGAGCGGTTTCCAGCTCTGAAATTGTAATTTTATTAGCCATTTTGGGCTGATTTTTATCCCTTTCAACTTTCTGGCTTAAAAGCGCGTGTGTCTGCACATTTTTCGCATCATGCAGCACAGCTATTCCAAGTGCCAGAAGATCTGCTCTTCAAATTTTCCCTTAGAACTAGCTGGTTTCTCAGTAGTAGCACTAAAATCTGAACCCCTGTGACTAGCACTTGCTCTAGAACGTGCTGGAAAGCACTAGAAAGCCTTAAACTGATACAAACACTCAACTCTCCTTGTTAATAAGGAGTAATTAATTGTAGGCACTAAACAGCCTATAATTGCAAAGTACCTTGCAATGGTAAGGGAAACAACTCTTGTACTTTACAAAAAAAGCACCTAAACAGTCATGTCCAAGGGTCAGCTTCCAGTGATTTCTCCTGTCCACCTGGTGAATCTGGGCATACTGGGGCAATGTAGCAACTGCCTCATGTACACAGACAACCCTCTCCTCCTATGAACCAACACTACAACCTGTGAGAGATACACTTACATAGCCAAACTGGAAGCAAAGCTCTCTCCAGCCAAGATTGTGCTAGACATTCAAGAGGAGAAGGTTAACACCTGCACTACACCTCAAGCAACACATAGCCCTTCAAAACCCACACCATCAACACCCACACATAGCAACACTTAACCCACATATGTGGAAGCCCTTAACATTAACCTGTCCATGCAACAAGGACCTCCGAAGCTGAAATGCAAACAAACACCAGTTACAACCAAAGTGACACATAGCTCACAATACCAGTGTGCCACCCAACAACAGCCCATAAGGCAAGACAACGTACCCAACACTTTAGTCATAGGTGATTCTATAGTCAGGCACACTGAAGTCCCACTCACCAGGCTGAGTAAGGAGAAAATTACAGTCAGCTGCCTGTCAGGTGCGAGGATCTGCCACATAACCCATACACTCAAGTCTCTCCACAACAAGTACAAATACGACTCTGTCATTGTCCATGTTGGAGTGAATGACTTGAGACATACCTCCCTGGACTACATGAAAAGAGACATGGAAGAGCTCTCGGATCATGTGACCCAGTCAGGTATGACCCTAGCCCTGAGTAGCATCCTGCCTTCCCCCAGAATGATACCACAGTATAAGGACAAAATTATTGACTTCAACAATTGGCTAAGCTTCTGGTGTCATTCAAAGCGGATCCAGTATCTGTCTGCCTGGGATGACATGATCGACAAACCACAATGTTTTGCCAGAGATGGTCTGCACCTGTCACCCCTGGGATTCAGGTTACTGGCTAAAGCTCTTGCCACCCTTATAGTGCCATTTTTAGGCAAGGTTCAAAGGACAAAACCACCACTGCAACAGATACAAGCATGCAAAATCTGAAGGTAATGCTTCTCAATGCTAAAAGTCTAAAACTAAAAATGCACTCTCTCGAGACACTCCTAAAAATGGAGAACATTGATATTTGTGCAGTAACAGACCTGGTTCAAGACTCCAGAGAGCACCCCTGCAATATCAGGCTACAACTCTTACCACACTTTTCGGCCACCAAACCAAGACTGAAACACTAAAGGTGGAGGAGTGTCCATATTCACCTAGGATATTCACACCTCCAGGCCAGTTTCCCAACACAGTGCATATGAAATTCTCCAGGTGCAACTAACACTAGGTAAGACTGCAATTCAAATTGTAGCTTGCTACAGATCCCCCACCATGCCCCAAGATTCTCACTACACCTTTCTAAACATGCTGGAAAATATTAAGATACAGCCAAACACCCTAATACTGGGTAATTTCAACTAGCCTGCCATTAACTGGGAAAACTAGTTAGGTACCAACACCTTTTCCCAGTGGTTCTTGGAATTCATAAATTCCAGCTCCCTGGATCAACCAATCCATTGTCCCACCAGGGGCTCCAATATTCTAGACCTGGACATTACTAACATGGGAGATAGATGCTCCACTCCAGTGGTCACCCCCTCATTGGTTAGGTCTGATCATAAGCAAATCACCCTTAAAATCCACATCCCATCCTCACCCCCCAGTAAGGAAACCTCTATAAAAAACTTCTACAAAGCCAACTTCATTCTACTTAAGTCAGAAGTGACAAACGTCATGGTGCCCATGCAAACAGGAGATGAAAGTTCGACTGGTGAATCCTACACTAAGGCACTGTACGAGCACATCCACTCTTTCATGAATTGTGCCATCCCAAATAAAACCAATCTGGTGGTTCCCTGTCATAAACAAACTATATAACAGAAGGAAGAAACTGTTGCAGAAAAGAGGAAAATCCCAGGATGCAAAAAACGCCCTTACCAGCCTCAGTAAGAAGCTGAGATCCCTCATAAAATCCTCCAAAGCTAGTTATGAAAATAAAATTGCCAAAAATTCCAAATCCAACTACAAGGCATTCTATAGTTATGTCAAGAATCTAAATGGCAATGCTCAGATCTGCTCTGAGCTACAACAGAATGGCATTAAATATAATGATCCCAAGGATATTGCCAATATCCTGGCAGATTGATTTAGTGCCAACTTCACCCCTCTCTCACCCACTAAAGGGCCCATCTCAATACCAAAAGATTGCCAAATTCCAGTAATCATGGCCACACAGGTAGAAACTGCACTCCCAAAGCTAAGAATACAGCATCCATGGAACCAGATGACATCCAGGGCTGTGTACTACATGAACTGCAAAATGAACTGGCACCTTACCCAAGTGTCATGTTTAATCATAGCCTCACCTCAGGAGTCATGCCCACTGAGTGGCACACAGCTACATTTATCCCACACCACAAGGGGGGATCCACCTTGGATCCCGGGAACTACTGTCCCATCAGCCTGACAAGCCTGATCTGCAAGGGCATAGAACGCATTATCATGGAACTTATAAACAAAGACATTGGCAAAATTCAAACACTGGACTCCACCCAATTTGGGTTTGTGAAGGGTGCATCTTGTCTCCTAAACCTGATTGACTTCTTCAAATCAGTCTCCAGAGCTGTGGACGAGGGTAAGGCAGTCCACACAACCTATGTGGACCTCGCTAAGGCTTTCGACACCATCCCCCACTCTGGAAATATAGATAAACTTACTAAGCTGGCCATAAATCCCTATGTCACTCGATGGGTTGCCAACTGATTTACTGACAGAACCCAGACTGTAAAAGTAGCTGGCTCCAAATCCAGCTCCAGACAAGTGACAAGTGGAGTACCTCAGGTTTCTGTCCTGGGACCACTCTTGTTTGGCATCTACTTCTCTGAAGTACAGGCCAACACTAAGGGACTCTGGCTACCAAAGTTCGCAGATGACTGCAAACTGGGAGCCATTATTGACTCCCCAAATGATGGGGAAATTTGACAAAAGGGCCTTACAGAAACAGATGCTTGGTGCTGGAGCCATGGGCTCAAGCTTAATGCCAAGAAATGTATAGTTATCCCCTTTGGGAAAAAACATGTACCCATGAATTACCACATAGGTGGCAGTACACTAAACACCGAAAGTGTGATGAGAGACTTAAGGACACAGGTGGACAGTGGTCTCACCTTCGATAACCACATCACCACAACAGTCAGGAAATCCTTCTTTGTGGCACACCTCATCACTAAGGGCTTTTTATCCAGAAAAAAGGAGGTCATTGTCCCACTGTACCCATCCCTCATTAGACCCATTATAGAGTACAATGCCCCATTTGGTATGTACCTCACAAGAAATCTGCAACTGGAAAGGCCACAGAAATACCTCACTAAATGAATCACAGGCCTAAAGCAGATGCCCTATGCTGACCGTCTAAAAAAACTCCAGGTTTACACTGTGGCATATATTGTCTACTCAGAGACGATCTCTGCTTAACATACAAGGCCATGTCAAACCCTGAGCTGTTGGACATGCTCCACTTAAAGAAATCCCAATCCCTCAGAGCCATATGCTCCAGGGATCTAAACCTTGTCATCACAATGAACAAAACATGCTGGGGGAATAGGTTCCTGATCCAGAGACTCCCCATACTCTGGAATAGACTGCCCACACATGTCAAGCAGAGTGCCTCCTTGGCCCTCTTCAAAAGGAAACTTGACAATTGGATGGGAGATAGAAAATTCACCCCGGGGATCACATCAGTCACCCTGCTAGACAGGGGTCCAGGGAAGTAAATGTTAAGGGAAGAAATATCCGGGAAATTGTTTGGCTAGGCTTGTATAGGCCCTAGGGCCAATAGCCTAGTACCAACCTATGAACCTATAATGGATATACAACAGCTGAATCAGGAAGGAAACTATGGATATTTCTTCTTCTTCTTTCTGCTTTTCCCAGTTAGGGGTTGCCACAGCAGATCACCTGTCTGCTCATGATTGGCATTGGAGTTCTACGATGTCAAGTTGCCAGCCCAGCGCCCAACCTTCCACAGAAGGCACACACACGCATGCACTCATGCCTAGGGCCAATTTAGAGTGTCCAATCCACCTACAACATGTCTTTGGGATGAGGGAGGAAACTGGAGCACCCAGAGGAAACCCACACAACCACAGGGAGGACATGCAGATTCTGCACAGAAGGCACCCTAGTCAAGGATCAAACCAGAGAACCTCTTGCTGTGAGGTGGCAACGCTAACCACTGCACCACCATGACCACCTAAATTATGGATATTTCAGAGAGTCTTATTTCAATGTTAACAAAGTACCATGACTGTTTTAACTGAAGCTTGGCATTTTTCATCTTTGTAGCTGAATTATGGTGTTTCACTAATTTCTTCTGATTTTGGCATTTGCAGCTAGCTTTGTTCCTTGTAGATTGCTTTGAGTTAATTTCTGATTAATTCAGCTCAATAAAGTTTGACTGTGATTCACCTCTAACCAAAAACATTTTATTTCCTGTTGCCAGAACTCCCCTAATCTTATGTTTATCAAATAAATAGTGGAATAACAAGCAGTTGTTGAGATTCAACCTGCAGTCCAGAGTTTGATTCAGCTTTCACTTGCCAACTGTTTCACACTGAAATCAATTAACCAAAGAGAGATTCTTGGTCAATCCTGAAAATGAATACTTGTATCCAGTAGACTTACCCAGTTTGACACCATATTGTCATTACTCGATTTTTTTAAACAAATGCATATTCCTCTCTTTGGCTCAGCTTTTTGCCTAGGGGTTGTTTTACTCAATAAAATTTGTTTCTGGCAGTTTATTGGATTCACTTATTTATGCAGCATTATTGCAGTTTTCAAACACTGATGCTTACAATTTTGAATACTGTAGACTGGGCAGATACCATGTATTGTTTTGCATTTGTAAGTTCAGTAAACCTTTGTAGGCAATTGCAGTTAAGGAATGACAATGCAGGCACACTAAAGCTAGTCAGTGAACAAACAACACATTCACTACAATGACAGTTACTGCCTAAGCAATACAGTCATCATGTGACATCTTACATACATATCTTTATGGATTTTATGGGCTTTGGGAGTTAAATTTTAATTATAAAACCAGGCTGGCTTCTGAGTCTTAATATTGGTGTGACTTCTAAGAGGTCCATCTCCTCTTACTGTATTCTAATGTCTCTCTGTATGGAATGCCTTTAGGGGTGTACAGTGTGTAGAGATGGGAGCAGTCTGTTTTCTTGTGTACTGTGCTTTTTGCAGCTGGATCATTTTTTTTTTTTGGAACTGAGAATTCAGCAATGTCAAAGATAAAGACAAATAATGAAGGCGGTGACATATTAGCTTTGGCTTATGAAGAAATGATGGGTAGCCATCCAGCTGCTCCATGACAGGTAAGTTGCAGTGGTTATGTCAGATGGACTATTTCCTTTGTTCTCCTCAACCATGCACATTTTCAAGTTATCTGAAGCAATATAGCGCACAATGTGATATATGCTAGCAAATAACTGTAAACTAATAATGTGATGGATGCTATGTTCATATGCTTCTTCTGAATAAAGTGTTTGACTTCATTTGGCTGCTTTACTTGCTTTTTATTGTGCACAACACTGTTTTGATTTGTCTGAACAGTTTTATTCTGTAGGTACTCCCTGTGAAATGTAACAACTTGCAATACTGACTAATAATTATGATTATCCCCAGGATTCAGCAAGCTCTGCATGGTGTGCAGGAATAATGCAAGGGCTGCTACACTTAATATGGCCAACGAGCGATCCAGGAACGAGCTCCCAGGACATGCATGAGCGCTCCTACACTATTCCTGCATGGACACAGCTCCTGTATGCTAATTACCCCATTTGCTGGTTAAAGCCATGCAAATGAGGTGAATTAGTGATCCAGGAAGCAGACATGCATCTGTGCAGGAATAATGTAACCTGCAGAAATGTATTCGGTTACTAACTGAATACATTTCTGCAAATTACAAAATGGAGGCATGACAGCTCGAAAGAAAGCATGTATTCAATATAGTAGGCACGCCAATGGCCAACTATATGGCCATTGGGATAGGAAATAGTTGCAAAATTATAAAAAATAACTTTTATTTTTGGAGGGGCGATTTCAGGCATTTAAGTTTAGGGCAGCGGTGAGCAAATGGGATCAGCTCGAAAATAAGGAAAAAAGTTGGAAATAAGCTTTTAAACCCAAATTAGCATTCTGCCATAATAGTCAATGGCATGCATAAGACAACAATACCATGGAATAGTGGTTGCTAAGGGGGAAGGCTGAGTGTCAGTTTTGTAACCATGCATTAACAGTCAGTTTTATGCAAATGAGGGGACTGATACTGAATCACAGATTTCCCCTCAGTATTAGCTTGCACCCAACCTTGTAGGTGTAGCAATACCATGGTATAAGCATAAGAGGTAGATGACCTCATAAGCGGGAGTGTCATGCTTGCTGTAAGTTTATTGGAGCTCAGTGGCCCATGTTTGCCCTTATCTAAGCACAGCTAAGGAAGGGGTGTGTGTCTGAGGCTGTCTAGCAGTGTTTACATTGCCTAAACGGGTGTGCATACTGCACACCGGGTTTTAAGCAAACAAACAAAAAAAAACAGGAAATAGCAGCTCTGTTCACATCTGAGCACTGGGTATGCGTGGAGCACCTCAGGGCTTAAACGCAAAGGCAATGGGAAGGGAAAACAGCAGTAGGAAGGCAATCAAGGAGAACTAGCATAGCAGGTAGGTGAAATGTATCAGAATCAGCCAATTACACAGGCAGCAGCCCAGCCAAGCACAATACTATAAACTATGCAAACACCTTTCACTCTGTTTTTTTCCAAAAATTCTACACCACCGGTGTACACAGACGGGGAAGTTTTACCTGACAAAACTAACAAAATAATAGGGGCTGCTGTTGCTCTCATATGTCAATATGTGGAAGAGGCTGAGGGTGGTAAGGATGAGAATGTTGATGACCAACCCACAGTGAGGAGAAGGAGAAGAGTGTACAGACCCAGGGTAACCTGCCAGGGGCTACATGAGCTGGAGATAGTGGAGCACTATAGGGTGGACAGGGACATCCTACAGCAAATCGTTGAGCTTTGCCTGCCACGCCTCACACATAGAACCAACAGAGGGGAACCCATCCCAGTGGATACCAACGTATGTCTAGCGTTAAGAATACTAGCCACAGGTACCTTTCAAAGGCCAACTGGGGATATCATGGGGATCTCACAGGCATCAGCATCCAGGGTACTCCACCATTTTCTGGATGCCATGTCAGCACATGCCAGTGAGCACATATATTTCCTCAACACCCGTGAGGCATTGACCAGCAATATGTGTCTCTTCCACCAAATAGCAGAATACCCTGAGATAGAGGGTGGCCTAATGGTTAAGGAGTTTGCCTTACAAACACAAGGGGCAGGGTTTGAGTCTCCCAAGGAATATTTTTTTAGTATTTCTGGTGGCTTAATGGTTAAGGTGTTTGCCTTACAAACACAAGGTGTAGGGTTTGAATCTCACAAGGGATAATTGGCTAGGCTTAAAATGGCTTGCAAGGGCAGTTAGCCTAGTACTAACCTATGAACCTATGAACCTATAGACTGCAAGCACATACACATCAAAACACCACCTGGTGAGCGGGGTAGGGTCTTCATAAACAGCAAGGGCTTCCCCTCCATCAACTGCCAGGTCATGTGCGATGCCCAGAGCATTATCTTGAATGTGTGTGCTGGCAGCCCTGGAAGCTATCACGACTCCTACATCTGGCATATGATACAGCTGTACCAGAGATTTGCCAGTGGGGGCATCCCATATGGCCAGCTAGTGGGGGAAGCTGGTTACGTACTCGAGCCGTGGCTGATGACACCCATCAAAAATGCACACACCCAAACAAGAACTCCATAATAAGGCACATAGACAAACCAGTCATAATAGAGTGTGTGTTTGGGATGTTCAAGTCACGGTTCTGGTGCTTGGACATATCCGGTGGAGCCTTGCAGTACTCTCCAGCTACGTGTACAGAAATTTTCATTGTATGTGCCATGCTACACAGTATGATTCTGTGGAAACAGCTACAGTAGGAACAGCATGAGGCAGGGCCACACAGCCCCCCACCATTGCCAAGGCCAGCACAGGCACAGAGGGACTCCAAGGAGGAACAACCTGAGCCTGCCCATGTAGGCAGAAGGAGGTGTGCCCAGTATGCCCAGGCTTTGGCAAAGAGGCAACACATAGCACATACACTGACATGGTAGGGACCCAGGGAATGACACCTCTCTCTGACTCACACATACAGTAAAAGGGATGCCAAACATGACACTACCTGTGCTTTACCATGTTTAGGGAGTGTACTATATGCATCTGACATAGTCAGCCCTCCAGCACCATCTTCAGTACTGGCACAGACACAAGGTAAGTCACTCTTCCTATCAATTGCTGAATGGAGTACTATGTTCTGCTAGTTGTATCTATGGTATGGATGTGAGCATGCAAGGGAATTGATAGCTGAATGGAATGGCAGCAGATAGTGGACACCTATATGGGCAGCATGAAATCCATAACAAATACTGGTGTCAACAAAGTAGGCAGTACTAGACAAGGTGACAAATCCCACTGCAGTACATGTGGTGGCCTAAATGTGTGTCCATAGGACACACACATGCATGTCAGTGAGGCTCACATACCCAGCAACAGCCTCAGCCAGCAGGACAGGTGTAGATGACCATAAAGAAAGGCTGTGCTAAGGCCTCCAATTGATGGCAATGGAGAACAGTCCCCCTCCAGACCTACACAGACAGACTACAACAGGTCTGGCAGTTGTATGTTAGTTTTGAAGGTTAAGAATTCTGAAACTGAAATATAGGTCAATAAAACTAAGATCTGTGCTCTACTGATATGCCTCTAGTCTGCATGATAGGTGAGAATACAAAACAAAATGGAAGCCAACAGAGTACCTGAAATACCAGTATAGTAATAGCAAATGTTTACAGTTGTCAGGTGTTACCCCCCCCCCAATCCTATGTAGAAATGCAGTGACATGTACATGTGGCTTTAATAACAGTGGATCACAGATTACCTGAGCTGGCCCAATTTACAGGATAGATTGTTGCATGTGTACAATATGCAGGGGTCTGTGTGTTAGGTTGTTATGTGTTCTATATTGTGTGGAAGTGGTCAGCATGTAGGTATGGAGAGTTGTGTCTCGGTGGGCCTATGGCCAGTACTGTTGATGACAGGGCCATGTTCCGACAACTGCAGTGCCAACCACAATGCATCCCAGCAAGACCCAATTCAGCAATCATCCATACTCACTGTTCAGATGTCAATATCTGTAACCATTTGAAAGATGGACATGCTATGAATGTGGGCCCAGACATACACACAGTACACAGGTGGAAGTACCCTAGACAGAGTACATAAAATTTAACTGTCAAATGCACACACCTTTGCAATTGTACATACAGGATAGCAGCACATTAGTTGTCTGTGTAGTATGGAATACTGATGTAATCTAGCCAATCACTGGCAGACCACAAAAGGCACAGTTATGAAGTAATGAGAGACTGCCTATGTCCCCGCACAATGCAGCATAAGGGGAATGTACCAGGTATATCTATGAGTCAGCTGCAAGAAGCTTCCATATCACACATGCAGTCAGCTCACCCCACCATCAGCCACAGGTTTATCACAGGTCTTTTCCTGCTGTTGGGAATGAGAACAGTATGACACCCCACTTCTGTATGGGAATACCCACAGAATGCAGCATGCTGAAGAGGTGTCCCATGCAGGTGTGCCCCTAGCTGTAAACAGCACCCTGCCAGCATCTAGACCAATGGATTAATATGGACAGGAACTATTGCCATTAATACCTCGCACACTTACCCTGTCATCGCAGGGGAATCCAGTGGCTTGCAGCCTAAGAATGTACGAGTGACAGAATGCACTGGCCTGCTACAGATGGCCTGCATCTCTACCAAATGCCCTACAGTCCTCTGTCAAAGGCCTGTGCCTCACTGGTACTGGCAATATATGTTATCTCATGGGGTCCCAACTAACAACATAACACAGTCCACAGAACACAAATGCAAGGTCATGTTGACAAATCCCAGTAGCATGACCACCATGTCCTACTGCATGAACTGTGGACCAACCCCTAAATGCTGCTGGGATGAAGTGATAACTATAGGGATACTTCTCATATATCGCTCGCATAATGTTAGGAAGAGGATAGAATAACAGAGTGGGGGGTGTAGAAGCATGGACACCATGGAGTGTGTAAAGTCTGAAACTCTTATGTGTGCCCATACTACCCCTGCCTGCAAACCCAGTAATGGGTGGCTACAGAGTTGCTCATAAATGTGAAGGGGAACTGACCAGATATATGAGCCCTGCCTCTGGGTAACCTGGGTGAATCTGTACAGCTGAGAGGTATGGCCACAGCAGGATATGGCCATTCTGTTACATCGATAGATGTTCAAGCAGGGGATCCTCAGCCACTACAGTACCAATGTTCTGGACCATTTACACAGACCCATCAGCAAGTGTCTGCAACTACGCCTCCAGAATGGCACGAGTGTGCAAGAATATGTAGGCTGCAAACCACAATACTAGACACAGCTTCATTCATCTTGTATTTCCCAGGAAATAACTGTGAGCAAGTAAGTATATCTGTCAGTAGTTAATGACATAATACATCACAGTGTAAAACAGCACATATGCCTGCATATCTCTGCTAACTCCAACCATGTAACACAAGCAGCACAGACACAGTAGTTACAGTATCTCACTATATTTCACCCATTGTGACTCCATATTGTCAACTTATCTACAGATATCCTGCAGAAACAGGTTGCTAGCTGTAGGTGTAGAACACCAAATCCTGGACTGGAGTACAACCTACCTGGAATGGATTCACACACTCAATACAGAAGGTCATACTGGGCATGCTCCTACACACAGAGAAATGAAGCCCATGTCTGATAACAACAGTGGACTATACATATCTGTCAGTTTCAGATGTCCCTGCACACACACACATTGCACACCATTCATGCTTTTTACACACATTGGATAGGAATACTCACACATAACCAAGGCCAACACACTATAATAAGTCAAACATGCACACACAGAGAGATGTGGGGAAGAGAGAGAGACAAACAGTGATAGAGAGATTTCCATCATGAGGCCTGTCCCACCCACCACACATCCAATTGGCCATTATCACACAATATGCCAATGTCAATTACTGTAGACATTTGCTTTTGGTAGCCCTCAGCCCTATAGTGTCTGTGGTGCTTGTGATAACTGTGTAACATGATAGTACAAATCAGTATTCATCTAGCATTTGTATATCCAGTCCTGTCAAATGTAAAGTTGCGTGTGACTGAGTGTTGTGTGTGTGTGTTTCCAGAGGAATGGTTTATGGTCCATTCACACACAGTGCACATCCCATTGCCCATGTTAGTACTCATGCTGATGTCATTCACCTTGAAATAACCCTCTGGCCAAATCTCTGCCCCATAAGCTCCATGGTGCTTGCGATTACTGGGTAATGCTGTAGTGCAACATTCTAGTAAGGTAGGAGTTCTAATCCCAAACATGGCAATTGTGAAACTCTGTGTGTGTGTGTATGTGTGTGTGTGTGTGTGTGTGTGTGTGTGTGTGTGTGTGTGTGTGTGTGTGTGTGTGTGAGTGGAGATTAATGATTTTGAGGCCATTCACAGTCACTACACCTCCCATTGCCCTGCTTTAGCAAGCCTGCTGATATCAGTCACATTGAAATACCCCTTTGGACAAGGGCCAGCTGCATAAGCTCCGTGGTGCTTGCAATAATTACACAATGCTATAATATAACATACTAGTTAGGTAGGAGTTCTAATTCTAGACAGTGAAACTGTGTGTGAGAGAGAATGTGTGTCTTTGATAACACCTGATATTATGGACATTCACACTTACTACTCTCCCCCTTACCCCTCCTTTAGCACTGCTGCTGATGTTAGTCACCTTCAAAGACACCTGTGGAGAACTCACCAACATATAAGCTCCATGGTGCATGCCATAAATGCTGAACAATGTAGTAGCAGTAACTGCACAGGTATGGGTTTGAATCTCATCTGTGGCAAGTGTTTGTGTGTGTACCTCAAAGATTTTGGCCACATTTACACCAGTACACATCTCACAGCCTGACTTTAGCAGTCCTGCAGATATCATCCTCCTTAGAAGTACCTGTTGCCAACCCTAACCCATGTCAGGTCAGTGGAACATGTGGTAAAGATTGTTAGATAGAGGTTTGAACCTCACTCCTGGCAAATGTATATATGTGTTTAGGGTAAAATTATTTTTGGGATCTCTCACCCATTACATCACCCAATGCCAATATTTATAAGGGCTGGTGATGTTCCTCACCTTAGAAGTACCTTGGGACAGCACCCATCCTATAAGTTCCTTGGCACGTGTGATACATGCAGTACACTATAGTAGTACATAGTTAAGTAGGGGGTTGAATCTTAATACTGGCAAGTGTGTATGTGTTTCTGTCTGACATCAGTATCCTGTGTGGAGGTTGTGGTGATTATGTAATAACAAGATCCATTGTGGGGTGGGTTTTGCTAAATTATTATGTTGAGGACCTAGCATATGTTACAATGTCCACCTTACAAGGACAACAGATGTCAAACACCAGAGAAGCTGGTGTAGACAGCCCATAGCCCTACACGTGACATTATGGATTGGTGAAAAATATAGGCAGCCCTTCTATTACTCAGAGAACACTCTTCACCCATGTCTCATACACAAACACACTTGGCTAGGCAACAGCCACTATACTGGTAGTTCCCTGCATATTGCCTCACAGATAGTAACCACTGTGTGACTGAGGTGGACTACATGCTTGTTGACCACAACAGTGCCACTGACATCAGAAAGTACTTTGATGTGTTGCATCTCCTGACTGTGTGTTATCCAGCAAGTAAAAGTACATGGCACCCTATTCCATCCCTGCAGTAACCAAATAAATGCTTACAGTAGCCCTTTTGCTATGTTCCCCACTGGATGCCTGCAACAACTGTAGAGTCTGCAAATGTAACCCACAAAGGGAATACCATCCCTTATACACATTCCCTGTATTGACAGATGCCACTAACTCCACTGAGTACCTGTATCATGCTGTCAATGTAGGTGCAAACATGACCTCAGTTCCATAGCCAGGTCTCACCAAATGAGGTCAGGAATGCTACATCAGAAGATAACAATCTGTCTACACAACATGTCCCAGAGACCTCAAGTACACTTCCACATGTCTAAGGATATGCGTGCGGGACATGTGCACAACACAGACACTGTCCATGTTATGGAATATAGATCACATATATGGGAAGCAGTGCACATCAGTGGCCACCCACAATAGTAACCCAGATGAGTGGATGGTGAATACAATACCCACCCCTGGGGACCACTCCAGGGACTACACCCCTGAGCCACACTGGAGACTATTGTCATGTGGCCTAATGCTAAGGTATTCCCTTTGCCTAGCCTTGTACAGCCTTCAGGCCCATTCACCTACTACAACTGTGTGTGTGTGTGTGTGTGTGTGTGTGTGTGTGTGTGTGTGTGTGTGTGTGTGTGTGTGTGTGTGTGTGTGTGTGTGTGTGTGTGTGTGTGTAGAGATTAATGATTTTGAAGACATTCACACTCACTACACCTCCCATTACCCTACTGTAGCACAACTGCTGATGTCATTCACCTTGAAATAACCCTTTGGCCATGTTTCAGCCATATAAGTTCTGTGGTGCTTGCAATAACTGAGTAATACTGCAGTGTAGCAAACCAGTTAAGGAGGAGTTCTAATCCTGATCCTGCCTACTGTGATAATGTGTGTGTTTCCCTGAGAGAGTGTGTGTGTGTGTGTGTGTGTGTCTTTGTTGACACTTGCTTTTGTGGACATTCACACTTACTACACTTCCCTTACCCCTCCTTTATCACTGTTGCTGATGTTACTCACCTTCAAAGATGAACCAACAAAAAGGAGTAAAGTCCAGGAAATGAAAACTAAAAAAACAATACTGGACAGTAGAAGGTACACCACACTACTCGCAGCTTGTATACCAGACTCCTTCGCTTTAATAATATTAACGCAATCAAAATGATAAAACACAGTGTTTTCGTCCGAAAAAATCATCGGACTTCTTCAGATACATCATATATTGCATCATTAACCTATATATATATATATATATATATATATATATATATATATATATATATATATATATATATATATATATATATATATATACATGTAAAACCCCGCCCCTCTAAGTGATTAAATAATTAGCTGAAATGGTGAAAGAAAGAAACAAAATTCTAGGCTTGATAGACAAATTAACCTAGAAACAATCAAATAATTATAAAGAATTCATATAGAATTATAAACATTGACATGATATATTATAATTTAAAATCTAAAATATAATACAGACTCTAAAACTATCTGATATAAAAATAATTGCTGTACTAATAGTTTTACCAATGTATTGAATGTTATTTTTACAATTTAGCCAATCTAAGTTTTAATAACGGTGTAAGGGAAATACTGTCATTTAAACCTGGAGGTTTATTGGTCTCCAGAATAATGCACCAATAAGTTTCTCTGTCTCGATCACAAAGAAACAAAAACTTGCATTGGGGAAAACCATAGAATGTCTGTATAAGGCATTATGTTTGTTCTTATTATTAATGCTGTTCATGTGTTCGTATATTCTACGTTTAAGTTGCCTCTCAGTTTTGCTCACGTAAAAACTTTGACAGCCCTTGCAACAGGCCAGGTAAACTAACCCTGAGCTGTTACAATTAGAATAACTGTGGGAAATTAGAACTTTGTGTCTCGAGGCAACTAATACTTGTTCCTTTTGTATAATATAAAAACACTGGTTACAGGCCCCACACTTGTATGTTCCTTTTCTTTTGTGTGAAAAAAACAGTCCCATAGTTGGCCTTTTCTAACAAATTTTTAATATTTTGTCCTTTTCTAAAAATTACTTTTACATGTTTATCCTTTAACTTTGGCAAATCTGTGAACTCTAAAAATTTTGCACTCCTTTCCTACTATGTTCTTGATCAGGTAGGCACTACACCTCCTTTAGCACTGTTGCTGATGTTACTCACCTTCAAAGATACCTTTGGACAGCTCTCCAACATGTTAGCTCCGTGGCATGTGTAATAACTGCGTAACACTGTAATAGCAATTGGGGTTTGAAACTCAGTACTGGTAAGTGTGTGTTTGTGTGTGTGTCATTAGTATCCTGTGTGGGTGTTGATTGTTTAATGGCAGGATCCATTGCTGGATGGGTTTTGCTACATCATTAAACTGAGGACCTATGTCCCAATGTCCACATTACAAGGCCAACAGTTTTCAAACACTGTAGAGGTTGTAGACAATCCTCAGCCATAAATGTGTACAGCCATGTGCAATTAGTATGTGAAAGTGTGGATTAGTGAACAATATAGGCAACCGTTATAATACCCAGATACCACTCTCCACCCATGGATCATACACACAAACGCTTGGCTCTTACTCTCTTACTCACTTCCTTTCTTACTTTGTCTCTGTTTCTCTCCCTCTCTCTCTCTCTCCCTCTCTGGTGAATGTGGAAAGGTACATCTGTTTTGTATAGGCAGCAGCTTGAGTTTTGTAAGTAATGCTCATGATCCGCTGATGGTCTGTGCAGGAATTGCAGTCCCCCACTTGCTAATTGCATGTGGAACAGCTGTGGTATCATTCCTATAGCCAATTGCATGGAAACACACTCCTATAACTAAGCACTTAATCTGGGTGTTGGCCCTTTTCCTTCACTGTGAGCAGGACCTTATGTGGGTGTTTGACAAACAGCATCACAGAGGGTAGTTGGAAAAACCTCTTACAACATACTCTGTGGAGACAGGCCAACAAACAGGAGGGGGTGTTCCAGACATGGGGGCAGAATGTAAGTATTGCTGTTCTACATTTGAAGTAATGTTGGTTTAACGGAATTTGTGTGGATATGGCTGTTCTACATGATTTAAAGTCTGGCATCACAGTGTTATGTGGTTGAGAAAACTCTCACCTGTATGGCTATCTGCAGACTGGCCAGTGTTTGGAGTCTTACATGTGTTGAGTTACTCACAAATTTCCTATCTTTAGAAATGCAGCAGTATACTCTGATGACTGCAGTCAGTACATGCTGACATCCATGTGAGTTACTGATTTCATATCCCTCAGAAGAGATATGTCACAACAAAGTCTGTTACACCAGGAATTTTCTCAGTTTATCACAGCAGTATGCCAATATTGGCCCTGTGTTTGTGCTTCTGTCCCCCCAAGTCTGTCACCATTTGTCCATATGTCATGCAGTAAGAGGTGCATATGTACAGTATATCATTTACTGACATCATACCTGATAACAAGCCAGTGAGATATCAGATTGCTAGACATGTTATGTACAGTAGGCCTTATATTTGAGGACAAAACCTGGACATTATTTTGTAGTCTGCACAGTAGTGAGGTCTGTGTACTTATGGTGATGGTTGATGGTGTGTATTGTGAATATGTTACTTGGCCTGTGTACAGACTGTGGCAGATGTCATTGTTCTTGGTCCTGTTCTATCTGACGTTGCATGCCGCTCCAGTTTACGGTATCCTATCAGCGTATATATTTGTAGGGCCAGACTGAGACATGTCCCATACCACAGTCAGGCATCAGACTACACTGTGTATTGGGCCAGTATATGTAGGGTTAGTGTGTGAGTGGCACATATGAGGGTGGTTTTGTTCACACAGTCCATATCCTGTACTATTAATTAGGTTTACCATAATGTGAATGTGACTGTGTTGAGATTGGTTGTGGGTATGCACTTTCACACTGGCGTATGCTACTCCATGCTGTTACATGCCTGTAGTGCCAGCTATATTTACATGTACATGTGCATTCCCCCAAAGGAAACGTGGGTCAGTGTTGTGGGAGTCTGCCTGTAGTTTGCACAGTGCTTTGGGACATGCCTAGCAGCTCAGTGTATTTAGCTAGTGTGATGTTATGTCCAGATATTTGTCAGAGGTACTGTTGACTGGCCACCATAAGTGTTGTGTATTTCTGAAAAAGCAGTGGGATGCTGTGAAGATGTATGTCACTAGCTAGTGGGGAATATGTGGGCTTGGAACCTCTGCTCCTCTGGTTAATATCTGTCAGGATGGACAGGAGTGTGTGAATGCATCAACTGTGTGAGCTTATCTATTCCATTATTTTTGTGATATCCCCATTTACATGGCTGTAAACATCCAGTTTGTCAGGTTTGGTTCACACGTCTTGCACTAAGGAGCTCTGTATATACCTCTGGACTGAACTGATTGTGTCAGACTGTCCATGTTTATTGGTCATATCTCTGCTGTATTTCACAGGATCATTACTGTGATTTGTGTGGTATTTAACCATGATGATCTCACGATGTCTGTCAGTAACTGATGGTGTTCATGTCATTATAAGAAGTGACCTCCCACACAACATGTCTGTTGACACAACCCGTTACTGTAGCAATACTTACATTACATTACATAAATAAATACATATATGTATTTGTTTTTTGGTCCTCTGTTTAATATATTTCATTTATAGCAATGTATGAAATTATCTTAGGCAATTTTCTATTATAAAAACATGGGTTGGGTGATGCCTGCTTGTAATTTTACACTGACGATGCCAGGGTCGAAATCGGTTACCGATCTATTTTTTTCATTTGAGCTGAATGGCTGCATGATGGAGCTACCTGAATGTTTGTTCTGTCTTACTTTAAAAGTACTTATGCTTTTTTAAAGTGCTTTTGGGTCCGAATTTTTTCATTCGACATTGGATTCACTAGTTTTGTGACTTGGAGTGCTGGAATTTTTTGTTTTGACTTTGTATCTCATTCCATGCACCTATATATATGACGTGCACTAATCCTTTGGTGTGTTTGTATTTGTAGTGCTGTCGAGGTTTATAACATTTGGATTATATTCCTTTCTTTTAGGACTTATTGGTTTGGCACTTTTTACATTCATGGCTAACGGAGGCAACCTTTGAGTTTTGTAACAAATCTATTGCAAGATACAGATGATTTAGCTTTCTTTGAGGGTCAAAATGGCATCAAGAGAAATGATAATTTCTCAGGGGTAAGTGAGACATTCAGTATGTCACATTTGTTTAAAGAATTAACATTACATACTAAGAAGTATCATTCCTCTACTTGGCATATTAAACTGTTAAAAGCATATAAAGGGGCTGAGATAGCTCCGCATGGTTTACGTGTTTACTTGGACCCAGGTGTTGGGAAGGATGACTCTGATTTCATGAATAAATAGCGTTCTATACAAAACACAGCATCTAAGCTGTTTATTGCATTACTAATTGAATATTATGAATGCTTACTTGTGGCGATGAAGGGGAAATTTGATGATTGTCTTGATACAATACAACAGCATGATAATCAAACAGACTATGACAAATTGTACGAGACTTATTTGTCTGAGGTGAATGGCTTTGATAAAGAAATAAAAAACAAAAAGCTTAAGAAATTTAACCGAGACATGGGCGATGTTAAGAATAATACCGTTTACTCTTGGAAGTTAGTGAAGAGATCTGTCAGGTTTTCTGAACCTGCTAATAAACATTTTAAACAAAAGTGCAAAAGAAATAGATCTACACTTAAACCTACCAGAGCCATTGATTTGACTCCTGATTCTAGTACTTCTGATGTTTCCTCAAATCCCCCAAGTACTGATACTGAGACAGAAGGTTTGGAGGAACAAATTTCACCTTTACATAAGAGATCGAGGGGGCAGAATGGGCCCTTTAGAAGAGGAGGGTGGAAACATCGTAGGCAGACCAGGGAGCAACATGGAACAAATATTCAGGGACCTTACCAAAATGTAGAACTTAATGCTCATGCAGACACGGATGATCTCATAGTCAATTTAACTATGTGTTAACACCTTTTGAAAAAAGTGTTCTTAATAAAGGATCTAGCTATGTACCTTCTTGTTTTGTTTCTGAATATGATGCATGCCTTGATTTAAAACAATTTTGCAGGAATTTAAATCTTCGATATTTTTTCAGTAATAAATCTGATACTGAAAATGTTATTAACACTGCTGATTTTCTTGACCCTTTTCATTTCAGAAAGTATACTTTTCAGCCACCATACCACCCTCGTGTTAAGCTATTTGAAGATTTAGTTTTACATGCGTTACATATTGGACAAAACTCTATATATAGGGAGTTTGGCGATAATTTAACTAAACAAGAAAGACAGGCACTAGCACGTCTCAAAAATAATCATGACATAATAATAGTTAATGCTGACAAATGGGGAGCGGTAGTTATTTGGGCTAAGACAGATTATTTGATAGAAGCTCATAAACAATTGAGTGATGTTAGATTTTATTATAAGTTACCTTTGGATCCTACTATGGATTTTAAGAAAAAGATTGATGAATTGTTGTACATGCAGTAACAAATGGAGATATATCTGATTCTCTGCATAAACAACTGACAGTGGACAATCCAAAACCTCAGACCTTCTACATTCTCCCCAAAATTCATAAAACCATAAATATCCCTCCTAGAAGACCCATTGTTTCAGGATGTGGGTCTTTGATGGAACCCCTGTCTGTTTATTTGGAACAACAATTAAAACCACTATTGGGACTTTTTAGAGCTTGGCTTAAAGATTCTAGCAACTTTTTGTATCTCATGGATGGTTTACAAGTTTACTCTGATTGTTTTCTTTGCACACGATGTGCAATCGTTATATACCAATATTCCGCATCATGGTGGTATATCAGCTCTCAGATACTGGCTTGCCTCTTATGGGAAATATACCTAAACCCACATTGAATTCCTGATTGGTTTGGTTAAGATAGTATTAGAATATAATGTTTTTTTATTTTTGTGGTGACTGCTACCTGCAATTGAGAGGAACTGCTATGGACACTACATTTGCACCCATCTATGCAGACCTTTATATGGGGTATCTTGAGTGGCAATTAATATACCCAGATAAAAATATCTTTAAGAAGGATTTGGTGATGTGGCGTCACTATTTGGATGATTGCTGGGGTGTTTGGTCTGGAAATTTGGAAACCTGGAAGGATTTTCTAAAATATCTTAACTCTAATGATTTTGGGTTAAATTTTACCGATAGGATAGAGACGAATAAAATTGATTTTTGGATGTACAGGTCACTAAAGCAATAGATGGTACTATTAACACTGGCCTCTTTCGTAAACAGTTTACTAAGAATGCCATATTGGAGGCGAGCAGTTGCCATCCTAAACATATCACTCATAATATACCAAAGTCGCAGTTTTGCAGACTTAGACGTATATGTAATGTACAAGAAGATTACAAGATGGAATTGAATAATATGAGTGATAGATTTATTAGAAGAGGCTATGATAAACATAACATCCAAATACAAAAATCGATGGCTCTAAATTATTCCAGGGCTGAATTTTTGAAACATACTAATGTCCATCTAGATTCAGATGACTCAAGCACACATAAACGAAGGTCTAATCAAAACGTTAGATTTGTTGTTAATTATGCAAAAAATTTTTTTAAGATACGCAATGTTATAGATAATTATTGGGAAGTGCTCAAATCAGATCTTTTTTTGATCGACTTCTTGATTCCCGATGTTCCTATAGTTATAGACGGGGTAAGAACCTTGGGGAATTTTTGTCATGGTTTAAACAGATTGATTGGCCTAAGGATGGAATACTTAGAGATTTACCAACAGGTTCTTATGCCTGTGGCAATTGCATATATTGTAAGGTGATGTCACAAACCAAATCCTTTACTTCAGTCAATACTTCTAAAGTTTTTGATATTAAACATCTTATTACATGTCACACAGAATGGGTGATATATATGGCAGTAGGCTAATGTGGTGCTTTTTACACTGGACAGACTTCTAGAAGTTTAAAGAGCAGGATTGCTTTACATTTGAGTGACAATTGTAAATGCTTAAGAAGTGCTCTGTATAAACATTTATGTGACCATAACACTGCTTCATTTCTCTTTGTAGGTATTGATGCAATTAATGGTAGTAGATTATCTGACTTAACTAAACACGAGATTTTGGATAAAAAAGAAAGAATGTGGATGATTAAACTGGGGGCTTTATATAAACCTGGCCTTAATGATCATTGGTAACTGATTTTTTTCCTCTTTACTGATTCTATCCTTTCCTAACAAAGTTTTTCACTCTATATTCAACAATAATATTGCTATATTTAATATTTGTATATGTAGTTGTATAAAAATATATATTTCTTGGTATTTATTTATGTATAGTTTTAGTTAATATTTAAGTGTTTTTTCTTTAAAATAGAAGTATGACAATATATTACATATGGTGATGTTAATTATATTATATATATATATATATATATATATATATATATATATATATATATATATTTTTGTTTTTTGGTCTTCTGTTTAATATATTTCATTTATAGTAATGTATGAAATTATCTTAGGCAATTTTCTATGATAAAAACATGGGTTGGGTGATGTCTGCTTGTAATTTTACACTGACGATGCCAGGGGGCGAAATCGATCACCGATCTATTTTTTTCAGTTCAGCTGAATGGCTGCATGATGAAGCTACCTTAATGTTTGTTCCGTCTTACATTAAAAGTACTTATGCTTATTTAAAGTGCTTTTGGGTCCGAATTTTTTCATTCAACATTGGATTCACTAGCTTTGTGACGTGGAGTGCTGTCATTTTTCATTTTGGACTTTGTATCTCATTCCGTGCACCTATATTTTTGACGTGCACTAATCCTTTGGTGTGCGTGTGTGTGTGTGTGTACATATATATATATATATATATATATATATATATATATATAGTTATATACACACACACACACACACACACACACACACACACACACACACACACACACACACACACACACACACACACACACACACACACACACACACACACACATGGATCTACTTTGATCCGTCAAATTTACATTTCAACGAAATGTAAATTCACGAATGCACGAATGCACTTCTTGTTGAAAATGCACTTTCATGGTAAAAAACACAATAAAGTAAAAAAAAAAAAGTAATACATGAAAACATGCAGTTTGCGTTTAACATTAGTTGTACATCAACATTTACTGTTGATGTATAACTAAAAAACTATTGCTGACATCATGGTACAGTGGGGATAAGGGAATATTCCCTTTTCCTCATTGGAGTGCAATCTGGGAGTGAGAATATTAAAGCAGGGGATGTGGGGTGTGCAGGGGGGCTTGTCCCCCTTGTATAATGGTGTTTAGTGTGTTTTTTTTTTTTTAGGTTTTGTAGTTTTTGTTTTTTATGAAAGTGCATTTTTGAACATTTTGGTGAAATGTAAATTGGTGGATCAATAGGGATCTATATATATATATATATATATATATATATATATATATATATATATATATATATATATATATATACACACACACACACACGCACACACACACATATACATATATATATATATATATATATATATATATATATATATATATATATTTAAATATATATATATATATATAAATATATATATATATATATATATATATATATATATATATATATATATATATATATAAATATATATATATATATGTGTGTGTATGTACATGTATACATATATTTACATATGTGTATATATATATATATATATATATATATATATATATATATATATCCTTGTTATGTGTAAACATGAGTGTTGTATATACCTTCCCAGATGTATCCCAGCATATTTATCTGATATGTGTATATTTAGATATGGCAACATACTGATTCAGCACTATTTTCACTAACAAGTACTAAACAATTTTAGAAGTCAAAGCAGTTGTTCTCTACTATCAGTATGTGTACTGAAAGGTATATTTGAAAAAAAAAACAACAAGCATTTTCGCAGCTCTAATGGTTTAGTGGTTAACTCCTGTGATTATAGTGTACAGGGTCCTGGGTTGAAGACCTCCAAGGGCTGTTTATTTTGTTGCTAGGCAGAACAAGGACTGTTGGATACAGAGTGATTAAGGCAGTTTTGAGAAGCTTTAAGCAGATTTGCATGGGTTTGCGCCATGGTAAGTGGTGCTAAAGTACGATTAAACGAAAAGGCGCTTACACCATATAGGCTTCGCTTACCAGTGTGCAAATGTGCTTTGCATTTATATTTAAGCAGTGATTACACATGCTAAGCATAGCTCAGCCCTGGTAACCAGTGATCAAATTCCAGTCTGATGAAATAGTAGGGTAATGACATCTTTAATAAGTGTATTTAATTCCATGTACATAACATGCTTCTATGTTCTGTCATTACAGTAGTAAGGGTGTGAGTATACTGTATGGGATACCTGAGTATATATGGCTAGCACAACAATCTTTTCTCTTGGTATGTGTTTCATACATGATTAATATCCCAGGTTATATGCAGTCTCACTTGCATGTATTGTATCATTACATTACTACTGTTAACAGTGCTTTCCCAAGTAAGAGTAGATTGCAGATTGTAGTACTGGAACCATACTCCCCTGCATGCAAAGCTGGACTCTGAGTACTGAGTATTGTGTTCTTGGTGTGTGAGCTGTGTGTTATTAAGTATTTGCTACTGGATATTGATCTGATATGTGAATATTAACTGTAGACTACTATGTTTATAGGACATCAATGAGGGCTGCTGTCTTGTAGTGCTGGCATACCTATCAGTGTCAGACATCTATCTGTCAAAACATTCATCCTAATGCATAACCTGTTGGCTAGCTGATTTCTGTCTGTCCTCTGTACAGATGTGCAGATGTCAGGTATCCATCTTGGCTGCTTACAGGCAATCTATGCTTGACTGACACTGACATGTCTGCCCATCTGTGTTATGAATGCCACAGCTAGGAAACCCCACCCTGTATGCACCACATGCCATGGATACCTCAACTAGATTACCCCACTCAACAGAAAATGCTTGGGTGCAGGTCTCCAACCCAGACACTGGCCATGTTATGTAATATATGTTGCATACATGTTGATTGGAGCACCTCACTGGCCCTCTGCAAGAGAAAACCAGATGATTGGATGTTGAATTTAACTGTCACCCTGGGGATCACTCAAGTGGCATCAGTTGATAGATGGCCTGCTGACAAATGTCAGGTGGCATGATACCAGTGTACCCACATCCCCTATTCTTCTCATCTCTCCATGGACATTAGCCTGCTACACACATAGGAACACCTGCACCTATGGACCCCAGTACTGACAAATGTGTCAGTGTGCATTACTGAGAATAACAGTGTCTGTGTGTTTGTAAACATGAAGTTGATAATACCCTGAGGGCCTTATCACCCACTACACCCCCATTGCCATAGTTAGAAATGGCTGCTGCTATAATGGACAGTAAATGTACCTTGTTACACTCTTCACCCTATGGGCTACCTGGAGCTTGCAGTACCAGCATAACACTGTTGTACAAATGGGTAGATAGGCATGGGTTACCCTCTGAGTCCTGGCAAGTGTATGTATGTTTGCAGGTGTGTATATTTGTAGGATACAGCATTCTGAGGCCACATTCTCAAAATACAATACACCTTGCCATACATTATAAGGGATAGTGATGTTGCTGACATTAGGAGAGCCATGATGAACCCTCACCCTACTATCCCTGTGGCATGTGCAATAAATGCATATCCCTGTAGTAGCACTGATTAGATAGACAAGGGATTGTATTGCAGTACTGGTCAATGTGTGATTGTGGGTATGTCAGAGCATTATCATGAGTTTCAGTGAATAAAATATCCAATGTGGGGTGTGGGTGCTGGGTATACTGTCTTTACACCATGGTACCCCCAGTACATGTCCCAAGATCCACTGTATGAAGATCACTGTCACCATCTACCATACAGGTAATTGATTACACTCTTCAGCCCAATGATGCATGTGCTGTGGGCAAATTCTCTGTGACAGAATGGACTCACTGACAAGGTAGTTGGCACTGATAAGCCCAGGTCTCTCAGATGTTTCTATGACTGTTATGTGTTTGCCAATGTGTATATGACAGTATGGCATACTATGTATTGTTCATTAACACCCAGTACATTACCCATTACCATACTGTACAAGGGCTGGTGATGTTCTTCACTTAACAAGAAACTCAGGACGCACCTCATCCTAAAAGCTGTGTGGTGTGTGCAATTACGGCCGAACACATTAGTAGCAATAAGTACCTAGGTAGGGGTTCTGCTCTCAGTGTTGCCAAGTAAGTGTGTAAGTATGTGAAGGAATCCACTTCAGTTTGCAGAAAATACATGTCCCAGGAGGTCATTTGTCTGAGAACTGACTGGCAAACGCTAACATTTCAAAGGAATCATCTTGTGGAAATTCATTCTATCAAAACTAGTAGTAGATGTGTAAATGCCCTCTTCCCCACTGTACAGCTGTATAGCAATATTGGAGTTGGTATATATAGTTGGGTATGGATGTTGTGGGCACAGCCACCCTCATTGGGGTTATTGTTGTGTGTATCCCCCCACTTAGTCTGCTGTAATACTGTACAGTTTATGTTAACAGGTTAAGTAATTGTCAATCATATGTGTGGCTTTATGCCACCCCACACCCTCCAAACTGGAGGGCTGTGCCACCCACACCAGCACACCTATGTTTGCCAACTCCAGGATTGCACTACACTGGGGAAGAGGACATATACCCTGCCAGTACCATTGTCAATGACATCAAACTGACAGACTAATTATTTACTGATGTGATGTTTTGCCTCTTTTGTCTTAGTGGAATTACATAGGCGAAAATGAGTTCACTGCAAAACTAAGTACATCCATTTGTACAGTATTCTCTGTGTATTGCATCAACACCAAAGCCCCTGTGTGTTTGTATTCACAAACATTTGGTGTGTGCCACCAAGTACATTTACTATTGTCCACTGTAGAAGAGCTGCTGACATCAGCCACCATGCACTCACCTGTATACATCCCTCAGACCTATCAGCCATGTGACACATGCAGTAACTGTTATACAGACCTGTTACTTGTGTTCAGCTATACCCAGGATATGGCACAGTCAATGTGTCACCACAGTGCCATACCCCTTGTAGAGAACAACAGCAGACCAACATCCTGCTGACACAAACACCTACAACGCAAACTGAATACATTATGGAGACCACAATCAGTCAGTGTTAATAACAGCTATAATGCATCATGGCTGGACAGCTACACACCCTGACATGTAAGCATTAAACTTTCCAGCTGAAAACATGTTATACAGCATTACGTTGCTAAACCTTAGTACATTCACCCTGTGCATCAGAATCATATTAGCCTGTCCCTGCATTGATGTTATGGATGGCAGAGATGTGGCACAGGTATCATAATATAGACAGGGTGTGTTGTGGGTTTGCCAGACACCTAGGCTGAGCCATTTGGTTGACATCATGTGTGTGTGTTAAGGGGTTTCATTATTAATTGGGCTGTGCAGATGTGGTCTGTAGGTAGGGAGGTGCCCTAGCTGTGATGGTGATGTGTGTGTGTATGTATGCACACAGATCTGCCATGTGGCTGCCCTATACCAGGGTTTGTTGGATGGCTACAGACCATACATGGCAGGGTGCACAGTTCACTGTGTCCAGCTATGGACATGAGAACTGTGCCTGGCAGGGGTTCCACAGGCACTACCAGGTACAAGCCCAGGTATGGTACTCTCCCCTGATGATGACAAATGTCTGCTGGATCTGGGTCCCTGTTGGGAATGGCCAGGACGATGTGCATGTGGCCTACTGTGTTGTAGTGTGGGTGCTGGTACTGCCACTACAGGAGTGGTTGTGACTTGTTGCTTGTCCACATAGACCTCCAGCTGTTGGTGTTGCTGACCTACATCCACGTGGATGTCTCCAGACATTGCGCAGATGAGGATTCCCACCATCTCACCCAAAAGTCTATCCAGGACCTCTGCAACATAATGGTGGGCACCTGCAAGATCATGGATGTTGTCAAGTACATCAGAATGAGTAGCCCGCTTGAGCCTCAGACTCTGTCTGGTGTAACGTTCCATACATGTCTGTACCTCCATGATGGACAGAAACATGCATCTGGTGACACCTGCTGTGGCACTTCTGCCAGGGGCATGATGGCCAGCAGCCCTCCTATGAGCACCCCTGTATATCTGCCTGTGTGGTACCTCACTGGTCATCTGACTATGGCTGCTGTGTACAGACACACTTGCCATAGTCACTACACTGTCCTGTCCCATGCCACCACCTGCCAACTGTCCTTCATCTATGGCCACTGGTGATGGGGTATGTATAGGCATTGTGACTGAATGCGGGGATGGGGTGTATAAAAGTGGGATGTTAACTGATGGCACAGCTTCATCCCCTGACAACTCTGCCTGTGCCTCACCATACCTATCATCATTGTCAGAGTTTGTATGGACACCAACGTCAGTTTGCCTGCAGGAGGGCCCCTGACCCACCTTGCCACCTGTGAGGGGAAAACAAAAAACATAATTTAAGATCTGTATGTCATTGCTTACCTCTACACACAGTCACACAGTCACACACACACACACACACACACACACACACACACACACACACACACACACACACACACACACACACACACACTGACACACACCTACAGGTGAGGTGGCACAAAGATATTATACAGACCTCTCATTACCCAACAGTCAACATGCATGACATGTGGCACTCAACAGCATACACCGCAGCTATACTCAAGCCTTGTTACCAAAATTATACATCTCTGTGATGCATGAGTTGTTTTAGTAGGTGATGCCCCTTCCCCTGGAACACACTGCACCCATGTTCACAGTATTGCTGTGCACCTATTCAGCACCCTAGCATGTACTGTGCACCATACGTCATGAGTGTACACACCATTGCTGAATGTGTATATGTGTGGCAGTTATGTTTGCTCTGTTGCTCACAGCCCCTATGTGTTTGTCTGATGCATACCTAGGATGATATGAGGACAGATGTCAATAGTGAATGCCTGACCTCTGATTTGCAGATCTCATCATCAGTAGTGCATGTATGAAAAATAAAATCCAATTACACTGACAATCTTCAAATCTTACTGTGGCTATGAGGAGTATATACACCCTTATTGACATGCCAGCCTCTTGATGATATGCAATGGGGCCACAATACTGCATATGTTAACATTACACACAGCGGATATGTGATATATGACCTCTGCAATCAAATGCAGTATCAAACAAATGTGTTACTTGTGCAGATGCTGATTGAGATGCATACAATATGTGGGTTGCATAAGTGTGCACACCCTTAACATGATGGTTTGTTGCAGCACCTGTTAAGTGAACTACAGCAGTCACTATTCCTGGAAGGGGTATACTAGCATGGCCCATCTTCACTTGCCATTATTTGGTCACTCCACCCTACAAATGTCCCCCAACTCTGCCGGATTGCAAGGTCAGCTCATGTGCACAGCCCTTGGAGGTCACACAGTGCCTTCACTATTGCTGTAGGGTCAGGATTATGTCTGGCACAATTCATGACCTCAACTGTGTTCAGATACAGCCATTCTTAGCGAGCTTTGGATGTATGCTTCAGTTCACTGTTGTGTTTCAGGATGACACCCCTCCCCATCCTCAGCCTTATTGCAGATGCTTGACAACTATGAGCCACATATGTGTCATTTTTCAGTGTTCCAAATTAAGAATGCCATGTTTACTGGCCTAGTCCCTGCTTATGAACAGCAAACCTAAAGGTGTAGACTGGTACCAGCAAGGTACAGATGGGGATGGTGGGCCTGAGGTGGAGTGAGTTGTTGCTTGTGCACCACATGTATCTTTATTAATACTGTTTGTAGGTTTCAGCCTTGGTCTCAGTACACCATTGCACATTGCAACACGTGCCTTTGGGATACTTGATGTTATGCATATGCTACCTGCAGAGAGCCCTGGATGATGTTTCATGTGGGACAACTCTTCCATCTGATTATCCTAAACCATAGGCCACACTTATGCAGAGTCCAGGTGATTGTTGACACATGTACTGCACAGGCAGTACTTACTAAACATTTCTGCAAGTCTCTCAGTGTTGCTACATGTTTCTGGGCAGCCTCTGTGACCAGTTTGCAACCTGTTGTCATCTGTCTTGGATGGTCATTTGTTTATTTTCTACATTAATGTTGTCCCATACTTCATAGTCACATACATGACTGTCTACACTGTTTTCCATGGTATATGCAATGGTGAGGTAAAGCTACATCTCCCACTCCTGAGTGCTAACTTTCAGATATGGGATCCATTCCATGGTTTGTTAGATGTGTGCAAGCCATGGCTGCCTCTGTTGCAGGTGAGTGGGAAAATGTCATGGACATACTTCTTGGACAGCAGACCATTACTTGGTGTGACATTGAGGCCCTGTACTTGATGGAAAGTGCGTAGTCAAGAAGAGTGAATGCTGTCAGTACCTCAAAAGCTGCACACATATGCTTCCAGTGTTTGTTAAGGTATGTATTCCCCATATTTGTTGTCCTAACATAGGAATCCATATTACACGCTCATTGCTAGTGTTAGGATTACGTTACAGGTTGTAAAAGGTGTGGAATGTCATATTGTGATATGCTGTTGTGTAGATCTGTAACAGTTTCCATAGTAATAGTGGTGTATATACTGTTGTAGCCACTGTATAAGGGTAATGCTTCAGACATGTCCCTACTGTAGGCCATTTGTCCTACCATTATGTTCATCTCTGTCCACACATCTTGCACTAACAGGTTGTTAGGTATACTGCAGGACTCTTACACACCCTTCAGATACGCCACCATGGTGACCACTGTGATGCAGTGCAGTTAACAGCAACAATAAGTGAACATGTACAGCATGCATTATGGGTAGGTGTGTTAAATGTGTGCATGGCAAATACCATGGCCATAACATGGCCGGTATATTGGCAAATCTGAGCAAAACAATTCCATACTCATCAGTTACAGTCTGCTGCCTCAGTTGTATACCAGAGGGACCTACATAGTAGTGTGAGAGATGTAATGTCAGTAGCCACACCTGTGGCATTGGTACAGGGTGGGAGAAGCATTTCAGTACATCAACAGTACAAACCCACAATACTAGAGATTATGCACATCTGTTCATTACTACACTGCAGCAACAGACTATGTTATCTGACATACACATGAAGATACTTTACAGATGAAGATGGGTAAGTAACAGTGGTCTACTAATGTGCCCTAGGGCCTTACCTGCACACTCATCTTCCATTGTGTGGGTAGCACCCACCTCCACAATGCTATCATCAGGTTCCTGGCTTGGCTGGTGGGCGGGTGCCCCAAGGCTGGCGAGGAGCTCCTCAGCATGTGTCAGTGGGGGCTGGATGGCATGACCCCCACCTGTGGCTAGTTGGTCCCTCTTAACTGCAGCAGCACATTGATGGGCATGGCAGATGAGATCAGTACAATGATGTTGCACCTGCTCATAACTGTGGTTATGCATGCTGACATCGTTTACCCTGTGGACGAGCTCGTTCCATAGGGCAGTCCTCTCCTGCAGATCATGGGCCGTGCGCCCAAAGAGGGTTCTGTGATGTTGTACAATGATGTTTATGATAATATCATTCTCCTGGGGAGTTTACACAGGGAAGCGCTCATGGGACATGGTACCTGGAAGACAAAAACAGAAAAAAAGGTCAGAGGATCTCATACTGCAAGGATATAATAGTTGTTAATTGACATCTCCCCACCCCCTACCATATCTGCAACAATAATCTGAACATACAAATCAATGGGTATGTTTACACCAAACCTACTGTTGGGACATATATCCTATTGTTCAACAAATATTGAAATGTGTTTCTATTCATGTTCAATGTTGAAACACTATCATTGGTGGCCTGTTACTATCAATGTAACCTGCATGCCATTGTAATGGCCACTGTGGTTCCATATATGCATGTGTTCTGTTTGCTATGCAACTGTTCCACATCTGGTGTTTTGGGTTAATGGGAATATCTATGCATGCTGTTATAACTAATCCTGGATTGTGCTGACTATTACTAACCTACATATGTTCTAAAACTGCAACACAATAGCATGTTTGGGAAGGCCGTTCCCAGTGGATCCACCTCTCCCACCTCATCTGGCCATGGCACTGGGCCACAGCACATCTGGGACCCATCCTGTGACATCCTCATCTGCTGGTCCTGCACTACCTTCAGGTGGAACCACCTCAGGGGATGGTGCTTGTCCCCCCCCTGGGAGTGGGCACAGACAGGATCCTGTCACCTGAAGTCAGGTCCAGGGTCTGGTGCATAGGAAGCTCCACAGAAAATTGGGAGATCTACTACACCAGCTTGAGGGCCTTGTGGTGCAATTAGAGGATCAGCCTGCTTCTCCTGCTCAGCCCCCAGCACAGCCACCATCAGGGGCGTGAATGTGCACTGGTGACTGCCCATGGGTGGGGACCTGAGTCCCACTGTTTCCATTTGGGGGCTCATGGGCTTCCAATTTCCAAATGCCCCTCCCTGTCCAATGTATTTACCCCCCACATGTGTCGTATACCACCCCTGTATGCTGTCTTGTTTGTCTTGTCTGTCTTCCGACCCCACCTACCTTACTATAATACCCTTCCCTTCTTTCCCTAACATTCCCACTTAAAAAGGGCAAAGGCAATCTAAAAAAATGATTTCCGTACATAACTGTCCATTTTACACCCACTTACAACTGCTTAAAAGTGCCTTAATCATTCTGTGTCCAACAGCCCTTGTTCTGGCCAGCAAAACAATTATCAGGTCTTGCAAGTGTCTAACCCATAGCCACAGTAATTTACCACTAAGCCATCTGAGCTGCAGATATATGTGATGTTATCTCAAACATATCATGCAGCACAGTCATTCAACAGTAGGGAAAATGGAAAAAAATATATATATACATACATATATATATATATATATATATATATATATATATATACATATATATATATATATATATATATATATATATATATATATATATATATATATATAGATTCACTTTAGAAACTCGAAATACTGAAATATCGAATTTCAGTATTTCGAGCCCATAAAGTGGAAACCTCAAAAGAACGAAAACTCAGAAGTGCAAAATTCAAAATCTTGCATACCAGAGATTTTGAATCAGCGCTTCTGGTGTTTCACTGTGGTTATGGATTCAGTTAAGTGTTTATGTGTTAAGGGTTTTCAGTAGGGGCTGTGGTGTGTGTTGGTGTGTTTTGTTACTGTGGTGTGTGTGTGTGTGTGAGGAGAATGTAGCTTGTGTGGTGTTTTGTGTGTTTTTGTATGTAGTGCAACCTCGGAGTTAGAAAATTTAAGTAGGGGGTTGTTTTATGTAGGACAGAGCTTGTGTTTGTATGTGGGGAGGAAGGTGTGTGTTTGTGTACACCAGAAGCGGTAATTCAAAATCTCCGGTAAGAAAGATTTTGAATTTTGCTCTTCTGAGTTTTCGTTCTTTTCAGGTTTCCACATTACAGCCTCGACATACTGAATTTCGATATTTCAGTATTTCGAGGATATAAAGTGAAACCATATATATGCACATCCACTCGTGCATGAATCATGCCATTCCAAACAGAACCAAGACAGTCTCCACCAAAAAAAAAAAAAACAATCTGGTGGTCCCCTGCCATAAACAAACTATACAACAGGAGGAAGAAACTGTTGCAGAAAAGAGGTAAATCCCAGGATGCAAAAAACTCCCTTACCAGCCTAAGTAAGAAGCTGAGATCCCTCATAAAATCCTCCAAAGTCAGTTACGAAAATAAAATTGCCAAAGGTTCTAAGGACAACCACAAGGCATTCTATAGTTATTTCAAGAATCTAAATGGCAATGTTCAGATTTGCTCTGAGCTACAACAGAATGGCATCAAATATACTGATCCCGAGGATATTGCCAATATCCTGGCAGATCGATTCAGTGTCAACTTCAACCCGTCTCATCCCCTAAAGTTCCCATCTCAATATCAAAAGATTGCCAAATTCTGGTAATCACAGCCACACAGGTACAAAATGCACT
>NC_056733.1:1912744497-1912812333 GCF_019279795.1 Protopterus annectens
GTATGTTATGTTTTGCAGATTACTGTATCATATGTTTTGTTTGACTTAAATGCTATAAGAAATGGCATAAACAACTGAAATGGCACAGGGATAAACATTTCTATGTATACAAACTTGTATGTGGTGTCCTGTCCTTTGCATTGTGAGTAGGTATATGTTTCATGCAACAATTCTCATTTGTAGAAAAGAATCTGACACTGGCCATTTGAAAAGGTGGCAACTGTAGGAATAATGGCTGTTTGACACACACACACACACACATATATATATATATATATATATATATATATATATATATATATATATATATATATACATTTATATATATATAGCTATAAGTATTTATATATTTATATGTATGTATGTGTATACACACACACACAAACACACACACACACACACACACACACACACACACACACACACATGCACACACACACACACACACACGCACATACACACACACACACACACACACACACACACACATATATATATATATATATATATATATATATATATATATGTAGATGTACATATGTATGTGTGTATATGTAGCATTGGAATGTTTAGTGCTTCCACATTGTACATTCCATATGGTAGCCTGACTGTTCTGCATGATATGTTACAGAAATCATCCTGACATTGTACAGCTGAGATGGCTTACTGTTAACTTGTTGTGGCTATGGTGTGCAGGGTCCTGGGTTCAAGACTTGCAAGTGCTGATTATTTTGTTGTTGGGCAGAACAAGGGCTGTTGGATACAGAGTGATTAAGGCACTTTTAAGCAGTTGTAAGTAGGTTTGCATGGGTTTGTGCAGCAGTAAGCAATGCTAACTTCTGGTTATATCAGCTTACAGACAGTTAGCCTGACAGTGCTTAATCTGCGTAGCCATTGCTTGCCACCACGCAAACAGGCTTAAACCCTCTTACTACTGCTTAAAAGTGCTTACTCCCACTTACCTCAGTGCTAATTTCTTTAAAAGAAAAGAAAAAGGGGAGATAGGAAAGTGGTGCAAAGGGGGGCACGCAGAGGGAAAAACAATAGGGAAATTAGCTAGGGATGTGCAGGACGGATGTAGGGATGGTCCATCACTGTCCATTTCTTCTACAGCAAAAGATGTGCATATATACTGAATCTGAAGGTAGATTTGGACACTCAAACCCCAGAGAGAGGGGTGAGGACAACAATAATGTGTTGTGAAGCCAGTTAGACCAGATTATATGTGTCCAGTTGATACATGTACAAAATGAACAGCTATGTATGGGGTGAATTTTTTTTTGGGAACAGGTTGCCCTGTTTTTTTTTTTTAAGGTGAGAGTTGGATGTTGGGGAAGGATAGTAGGTATATTTGAAGAGGTAGGTTGGGTAAGAAGACAGACAAGACAGACAAGGCAGTATACAAGGGTGGTACATGACACATGTGGGGTGAACACCTTGGACGGGGAGGGGTATTTGGAAATCGGAAGTCCATGAACCATCAAATGGAAACAGTGGGACTGAGATCCCCACCCATGGGCAGTCATCACTGCACCTTCACGGCCCCAAAGGTGGCTGTGCTGGGGACTGAGCAGGAGGGGCAGGCTGACTATCTGAATGTGCCACATGGCCCTCAAGCTGGGGTAGCAGAGTTCCAAATTTCTTTTGGAGCTCACAACACATCAATCCCCGGACCTGACTTCTGTCTGCACCTGCACCTGGGGAAAGCCCCATCCCCTGAGGTGGTTCCACCGGAAGGTGGTGTAGCACTAGCAGACAAGGAGGTCCCGGGTGGGTCCCAGACATGCTGGGGCCTGGTGCCATGGCCAGATATGGTGGAAAAGGTGTATCCGCTGGGACTGGCCTTTCCAAACGTGCTACGGTGTTGCAGTTTTAAAACATATGTGGGTTAGTAATAGTCAGCACAATCCAGGATTAGTTATAACAGCATGCATAGATATTCCCATTAACCCAAAACACCAGATTTGGAACAGTTGCATAGCAAATAGAACACATGCATATATGGAACCACAGTGGCCATTACAATGGCATGCAGGTTACATTGATAGCAACAGGCCACCAATGATAATATTTCAACATGGAACATTAATAGAAACACATTTCAATATTTATTGAACAATAGGACATATTTCCCAACAGTAGGTTTGGTGTAAACATACCCATTGATTAGTGTATTTAGATTATTATTGCAGATATGGCGAGGGGGAAAGAGAGATGTTAATTAAAAACTTATATATCCTTTTAGTACTGACAACGTTAATGATCATTACTCTAATCATTAAGGTACAGGTATTATTACAATACGATATGGTCTTGGTTTGGGCAGTGGTATGTTTGTACACAGTGTATACTTCAACAGTCTTATAACTAAATTCTACGTCTCTTACTTGGTAGACCTGTGGAGGGAGTGTTTGTTAACACTACTTGACTGTTTCTACACATATTCCCAGATTCTGAGTTAATATTATGCACATACCTCTCAATCTCTTAATGCACACACTCTGAACAAAGCTTGACAACATGGGGGTGCAAATAGGGACATATTTTGAATATTGCTCTCATAAACATTGAGAGTTGCTAGAGTGACAGGATTTGTTTTAATATACATTTTCTGAAGGTTTTGAGGTCTGAAAATCAAATGTATGGCATTATTTAGTGACTACAATTCTGTAATCATCCCACTGATTTGCCACGGGGACAGAGGAACAGTCAGAAAATATGAGCCAATTATCTGGACATTCTGAATAAAATCTGTACAGTTGAAAGGTATGATTATGCATACAGCTTACTACCACTCCGAGGATTCAAACCATGGCTGTGTCTGCTAAAAATACAACAATTTAAGTTTCAGTAGAGTGTGCTATTTAGGTATTGCTGTCTATTCCTTTCATGTTTTCTGCCTAAGTCTCTCTTGGTTGTACAATCTGACCTTGTAATTGCAACAGTCTTACACAGACATTCCTATAGATATTTTTATGTCCATATTCCTTACTCTGATGGGTTGGGAGGTATGCGCTATGTGCTTATACTACCTGTGTTATCCTAACAACTTTTGGCTTGGTAGGGACGATTGTCCCTTATAGCTTTGACCAGATTTGTTATCCTGACTGGTTGGGGGTGTTACGAGTGTTCTCGCTTATTTAAAATTGCCGAAAGGCAATTCTGGAGTGCAGGGAGCATGTCTATTGTGAGAGCTCTTCTCTCAGACACACCCCCTGTGCTCATACATGGAACCATGTCCGTTTTAAAGCATGGCAGGACACCTTCATTAATATGCATGGCGCGCTGCCATGCTGAACAGGAATGGTCCCTGCCGTGCAGGACTAACTTATTCCTGCACGTCTGCTTGCTGAATCCCAGGGTTTGTTTTTATAGAATTTGTTGGTAAAACAGAGATTTTATACTGGGACAAATATTTATACAGTGACAAGAGATACTTTCTTCCACAGGGCATTTACTCTACATGTAGATTTACAGGTAAAGAACACCTGGCACTCCTAGTATTCAGTCATTTTCTGTAACTGTATATAAAATTTAACAGCTTTTATTTCATGCTTCATTCATACATGTCAAATTATCCTTAATGAATGCAGTTTATGCATAAAAAGTAACTTTATTTCATGAAGCACAGTTAGGTGGAGTTGAAATAGACCACTGCCAATCCTTTTGGGATAAGGCTGAAGCCTGTTGTTAATTTTTCCAGTTAGTATGCAAAGCACTTCAGATTTTCTGCATTAAAATATTGGTACACGGCTCAGCAATCACCTTGTCAGTAACAAAAAACTGGAATCGCTTTTAAGCAGACTTTGTTACATTTATACTCATGTAGGCCCGTCTTTTAAATTGTGTTGTCAGCTGTTAATTTCATTTTACAGCTTATAATTAAGTAGCTGAATGAGAATATGCAGTTTTAATAGCTTTATAATCTTTTAATAAATGGTTAGTAATGACATGACTGCTCTATTATTTGGAGTTAATCAGTAAGCTAATGCTAGAGTTAAGTTGTTAAATGTAGTTTAATTCATTCCTTCTTTCTATATTCTTTTTTTCACATTTGATTCTTCAATGACCATTGAATGTTCATAGCCCCCAAACTCCAAGGGCCATCTTTTTGTAGTACAATCATTCAGAATACTACTGACCACATTTTCTTAGTATCGTACAAAGTTATAAAATCTTGCATTGCTTTAAACTTTTTTTTTATAAAAAAATCAAGCAAATGTAAGTTTTATAAAAGCAAGTTACATAATTCTGTGTCTTTCCAGGATCCCCATATAAGAACATAGGACCATAGCAATAATATTAGGGAAATAATTATAGGGACCATAAGATGCCTTGTCATGGACACCTTTAAGTAGACAAACTTAAAATAAGTTCTTGCCACTTCATAAATGCATTAGAAAGGAAATACTGACTGAATCATGGCTCTGTCTTTACTTATTTACAATGTGTCAAACAAACAATAAAAGACTGGCAAGTTACTAAAACAATTGAATGAATGCAACTGGATTTTAACCTCCAAATACAAGTCTAAATATAGTGCTGTAGCAAGTGCATAACCACAGACACAGATTTTTCATTTTTTGGGGGAAAAAAAATATAATCACCATAATGACTGGAAATTACATTTAAAAATCAGAGATACAATTCCAGGATTTCATTTCATGAAAATGGTATTTCACATTTTTTGAAAACTGAAAATCAGTGTCTATGTTTGTATCATGGAGCTATTTCCAGTGCATATGTGCTGCCACTCCTTTCTATATGTACTTATAGTTTCACAGCTTTATAGTTTGTTGAAGGTTCTTGGTCACTAGAAATGTAAACTTTTTGAAAGTGTTGTTTTCTCTGATTGCTTCTTCTTAAAGTTGGATAGAAGAGAAGAACCACAAGAAAGATATGGTGTCTCTGCAACTGTGATAAATGCTAATAGCCATGTGATCTTCCCAGAACTGTATGTGGTAAGGTGTTAAACACCTGAGTGATTCACAGAATTGATAAATGCTTATAGCCATGTGCTCTCCCCAGAACTGTATGTGGTAAGGCATTAAGCACCCGAGTGATTCACAGAATTGATAATAATTGATAGCAGCCTGCTCCCAGAGCTGTATTTGATGTATTTGATAAGGCATTAACCACTGGAGTGATGTGTTTGATTGTTTGTTTGTTTGCTGCTCATGCTGGCTCACAGTGCTAAACGTAATGAAAAGGCCATGTTCATCAATTACAGTAGAAGTAAGTACTGGGCAGTCTAGTCATAAGAAAGTGTTAGGGTGTGTGTGAGTGAGTGTATGTGAAGGGCTGAACATGTGAGTTTTGTCTGCCTGGGAGTTAGTAATGGGGGGTAGTGAGGAGTTAGGTAAGGTGTGTATGTATGTGTGTATGGGTGAATGGGTGTGTGCATGGATGCCATCAAAGTGGGAAGGTCACTGCGTGTGTGTGTGTGTGTGTGTGTGTGTGTGTGTGTGTGTGTGTGTGTGTGTGTGTGTGTGTGTGTGTGTGTGTGTGTGTGTATGTGTGTGTTTGTATGGAATGACTGTGTGCATGTATGTGCGTGTGTTTGTGGGGGGTTGGATGGCTTAAATATTTACACATACCCCTAGACTAATGCATAAAGCCTGCAACATTGAGTAGGGTGGGACCACTAGCCCCAAGGATAACCCTGCAGATGTGGGTCAGGGGGAACACTAGACGCCAGGGATAACCTTACAATTGTGGATTGGGGGAACACTAGACAACAGGGTAACCCAACAAATGTGGGCTGGGGTGAATCACTAGAGACTAGGGACAACCTCTCATGCAATAACAGCACTTACTCACAGTGAGGATGAGAGGGGAAACACTAGACACCTGGGATAACCTCTCATTCAGTAGTGGTACTTGCATATACCAGGGAAGGGAGGAAACACTAAATATCAGGGATACTCTATATAGCATGCCTTAAATGTAGTTAATTAGAAAAAATAGAACGTGGTGTGGGGAACTACTAGACAATGGGGATACTATTACATAGCGTGCCTTAAAGGCACTAAAAGGGATTCCAACCCTGTACCCTCTCACCGACGATATTAGTCCTCCGTGCCACCACTATACATCAGTGATGCAATCTAAAAAAAAGTGTTATAAAAAATGGCAAGTACAAAGAAGGAGGGAAAAGCATTCAGACCTTGCACCCTTGCCACAGTAATCTACAACACTAACCCAACAACATGTTTTTTAAACAGGTATTAAGGATCTCAAGTGTTATTCCATGTCTGCAACAGTTCATGGTCTACAAGGGGAAGAGACAAGGAATAGTAGGTGTATCTTTCAACCTCATAATGCAAGACAAGACAAAATCAGGAATGGAGTTTAACCCTGCCCACTACAAACTTGGAAAATTGGTAGTCTAACAGCTTTTGGATTACTATGGATTTACGGAAGGATATAAAGTATGAAACTCTAATGTCAAGTATTAATGACTGACTGAAATCATTCATGATCTATGATGCTAGGAAAAAGGAGACACTAGGGACATTCTGACCACAGGGCTGGTATGGGGTATGTGGTATGTGGTATGTGTGTGTGTGTGTGTGTGTGTGTGTGTGTGTGTGTGTGTGTGTGTGTGTGTGTGTGTGTGTGTGTGTGTGTGTGTGTGTGTGTGTGTGTGTGTGTGTGTGTGTGTGTGTGTGTGTGTGTGTGTGTGTGTGTGTGCATATATGTATATCTATCTGTCTATATATACATATATATGTATATCTATCTGTCTATATATATATATATATATATATATATATATATATATACGTATAGATATAGATAGATAGATATACTTGTTTCTTACTCTTTCTCTCTCTCTCTGTATATATATATATATATATATATATATATATATAGAGAGAGAGAGAGAGAGAGAGAAAGAGACAGAGAGATAAACTACACGACAAACCCAGTCAAGCTAGAGTTTTCATTGTGTGATACCTTAAACCTCCTGTTAATGGAGGTCCATGGGATATATGCAAATGACCTCTTTAGAATCAAGTGTTTCAGCTACATGGCGTCTGAATATCCATGATTTTTTTTTTTTACTTTTTAAGTCTTTATGGTTGCATTCAGGCCAATAAAGCCAAACCCCACATGCTTGTCCACTGCTGGAGGGGTTTGGTTTTAGTGATGGATATAGAGGTGTCATTGACAACAATTGTGTGCACTGGAGTGAGAGTGAGCTCACATTGCACAGTCCTGACATAACACTGAGCAGTCCCCGTGCCTGCAGGGTTCTTAAAGCACTCCCTACAACTTAAAACACAGATCAGAACCTGAACAGAGTCAGCAGAAAGCAAAACACAAGAAAAAAGAGATTTACACAGTCCTGACCTAACATTGAGCAGTCCCCGTACCTGCAGGGTTCTTAAAGCACTTCCTATGATTTAAAACACAGATCAGAACCTGAATAGAGGCAGCAGAAAGCAAAACACAAGAAAAAATACTTGTATGTTAAAACCCCATAGCTTTGTATATCATAACTTTGTATATAACCTAAGCTGGATATAAGAACTGTTGCTCTGCTAATTAGATAATATCACAATAACTGAGCTTGTAAGATGAGCTAACATTTGGTAAAAGTAGATGTTACCTCTTGCTACACTCAGGATGACAGCTGTTTGGCACTACTGATGTTCAAGTCAGATTTAGGCTCTCCCTGTTAGCAAAATTAAAACCAAAGGTATTACCCCAAGCTACCTGAATTTCCCCTCTCCCCAGCTACTTATAGATTCTCCTATATTTTTTAATCATTAACTGTACTTTAAACTTACACCTTATTTTCCTTACCTGAGAACACTCTCCCAGATTGTTTCTTGAGATCTGGGTTCTAACCCACTCTGTTCCGCCCTTGCTTCACTCGGGTTCCAATCTGCTCCTGTACCCTACCCCCTTTCTCATACACCCCTGCTAGCCCCAGATTTATACCCATAGGCCCAAGCCTCCTCCAATCAAAACACCACTTCCTTTATAGCTCCTCCCATACCTCCTTATAACTCCTCCCATACCTCCACCTAAACTTCTTCCCATATCCTCCTCTCTATACAATTTCTTTCTCTGTAACTAATTAGTCTTGCTATCCCCTCTGTGCTACTATATTCTCTGTAAATAATTAGTCTTACCTTATACCTTAAATGGCCACTGCCAAACATCCTTCTAAGTCAATTAGACTCATGCCCTATCAGCTACACAATAAATAAATAATACCAGATGCTCTTTCTGACAGCCTCACTAAGCCTACTAATAATTACAATTAACACCACCTCCTATCACTCAAGCCTTCCCAAACCCCCTCCATTCCATTCCACTTCTAATACCCATCCCATTACCTTCAAGCCAGTTAACATCTAATCACATATTTAATGACACAACCTTTACCCAAGCTAAACTGCCACAACCTCACTACTCAAACTTACCCAACATCTCCTTAAAATATGACAAAATCTTTACCAAATTCCTGAAACACATTGTCAAAACTGCATCTAGACTAATCCTGTGTGGGGACATACATCCAAACCCTGGCCCAGCCAACAATCACCCAGCCTCAGCCTCTCACCCTAGTCCACAAATAAACACTAATACAACATCAGGCATTCCCAGTAGAGATAAAGCAGATATTGTAATACTGAATATGAACATCAGAAGTGTAAACAACAAAATGCATGAGCTCTATGCTAACTTATCTCTATACTCACCAGACATTGTTCTACTTACAGAGACCTGGCTAAATCCCAACACCAATAGTAATGAGATACTAACCCAGGTGATAACATTGTACACTCTGACAGAATAAATAAAATAGGTGGTAGTGTAGCTCTACTCTATAAAGAAACACCTCTCTATAGAAACATTACCTGAAAAAACTTAGAACTTAAAAATGCAGAAATATTGTATGCCAACTAAAAATCAACCCAAATATATATATATATATATATATATATATATATATATATATATATATATATATATATTATAGGTCTTTACATACCATCAGGAGATAATATTCCAATGCTGGAAAACTTATTACATTGGTGTTACAATAACCTTCCTCAGGAAACACTTGTAATGGACAATCTTAATATAGACTGGTCAGATTGCAATTCCCCACACCCCAGAAACCATATTAACCTACATGGTTTCTCTCAACTCATCCAGTCACCCACTAGGATTAATAACATTCCAGGCAGATATTCCACTCTAGACTGGATGTTAACAAACAGGCCAGCCCTATAGTCCTTCTCAGGTTGTCTATCAGACAGCCTCAGTGATCATTTTCCCACTTATCTGGTCATAAAGAAAACAATCTAAACTAAACAACCCATTCTGCTACAAATAAGAAATAAAAAAACAGCTTAACCCTGCAAACTTATAGGAATACTTAAACATTGTAACTGGACACCTTTAAAGCTGCTACCCCTACAAGACACAGTAAAGCACTTCAACACTACTTTCCTTTCCATTCTGAATGTGCAGCTACCAAGTAGATATATACGTGTTAAATCTAACTATGCCCCATGGTTAAAAAAAGAAACACTAAATCTCCTCAGGTTTAGAGATAAGGCTTGGTCTTCCTGGAAAACAAATATGTCCCAACTCACATTTCAAACTTATCAGAAACTTAGGAGTAAAGCAAAGAAACAAATTAAAACAGATAAAGTTAACTACTACACTGAAATATGAGTGAAGTGTGAAGGCTGCCAGCTTAGCCAGATAGAATTTTGCAGAAAATTCTGTCATTTGTAAATATGAATGTAAACTACAGGCTTGTTGTCTTAAATGTAAAGAAACAGTGTTACATGTGGAACTGGAAATAAATGCGACAACAGTGCACTCTACTGATCAAAGTAAAGCATGTGGTGACCCCTTGATGTAGACAGTGGTGCTGAAGGGTCTAGATGAAGAAATTCTTTCTATTGTTTTAACCAAGAGTTAAATTGCTAGATTTAAACATGCAAATGTATTTTATTGCTCTGCTCATGACCAGCTGCAAGATAACAAAAGGAGATGTTAAGACTGTAAATGCAGTTTCTGTTAGCCTGGGAACCCAGGGCAGTATGAAGAATTATGTAATGTGTAGTCTGGGAACCCTAGGAAAGTGTGAAGAATGATGTAATATAAATCAGAACTGCAATTTCAATTTAAACAGAGAGAACCAGAGAGGATAAAACATTTTTTGTCTTGACCATCCAACTCATCAGCACTCTGCCTGTTTTCTTATGTAAGTTTATCTTAGACTTGTGTTTTCTTTTAGAAATAGCTAGGCACTAGAAAGATTAGTCTAAGTGTTTTTCTGTGATGTTAGAACTGTACTACTGAATTATTTTAAGTATTTCCTCAGTGCTCTCTGAACTCTTGACTAGCACTGTGTAGTACAAAGTATTGTCTTGTGTTTTTATTATTTATTATTAAATATTTTAAAACCTTTCAACTGTGGCTGTTTTGTGTAGAGATAATTTAAGCTCTAGAGTACATTGCATATTTATATTGATTACTGTACAAAGTCACTCTAATAAGCCTTGACGGTTTAGTTATACTACCAATTGGATAATAATAATGCATAGTAATAATTGGACACCCTTTTAAGGGCATATGCATAGCTAATAAATATTAGCTGGGTGGTGGCAGACAGTACTACCGTACAGTCTGGGTAATAGGGGCACAGCTGGAGAACCTGTGTCAGCCTTTCCCAGGGGTGTCTGTGTGGTTGTATAAACTCTTATCTCAAAGTGTGTGTGTGTGTCAGCTACCTGGGCAGGGACACAAAGCACTGGTTGGACAGACAGGGTGCTGGAGGTTTTAGCTTGCCCAGCTAGGCTGAGATCTGGACCCTATAGCTGTTCCAGTGGGGAGACGTATTGGGGACCTGAAAAGCAAGGGAGCAACCAGCCCCAGACTGACTGTGATCTCTGTGTGCTCTTAAGTGAAATTGCACTTTACTGTGTGTATTTGTTATCATTTCCTTCATATATGAGACACCCTCTTTGGTGTTAGTGGTGAGGATTGAGGCTCCTTGATTGCTGAACCAGGGCATGGGTGTCACACCAAGCACCACAAAAACCCACAAAAATTCTGGTCCACAATAAACAATATCCTTCTCACAGGTAAAACAGGAACCCCCCCCCCACCACCACTAATAACTCAGACAATATAGCCACTCATTTTAACAAATATTTTACAAAAAACATCCTAGAACTATCCAAAAATCAAACACCCTCAACAAACAAACCCTCCTTCCCAACACCAAAATCACATCCATCTTCTCAATGGAACCAGTAGCAACTGATACTATCAAAAAACTTCTGAAAAAACTAAAACCAAATACACTAGCTGTTGACAGTCCACCAGCAGAATACTTAAAGATAACAGCAGATGGCATAGCATACCCTATATCAATACTAATCAGGAGATCAATAGCTGAACACCAGGTCCCTCCCATCTGGAAAACTGTGTACATCATTCCCCTACATAAAGGTAGCTCATCAGCTGATCTTAACAACTATCGACCAATCACAATATTGTCACCACTTTCTAAAATTCTAGAAAGAGTAAGTCATAAGCAGGTCACAGACTACTTGCTTAATAACAAACTGCTAACCAATACCCAACATGGTTTCAGACCATTCCATAGCTAAACAACTGCATTACTATCATTTACTAACATCATCAATCTTCACAGGAGCAACAATCACTATGCCTCTTCTATCTTCTTGGACCTGTCAAAAGCATTTGATATGGTCTCCCATACTAACCTTCTAAACACCCTCTCAGATTTACATTTCTTTAATTCCACCCTTGCTTATTTCAAAGATTATGTCACAGGACTACAACAAGCAGTCTCATGGCAACAGACCCTATCACCCCCTATTACCATTTAAACTTTGTCCCAAGGCTTTATATTAGGCCCACTTCTGTTCTCTGTATTTACTAATAACCTCCATCTTTCAACCACTAATGCATCACTCATCCAGTATGCAGACGACTCAACTGTGATTTGTTCTGCATCCTCCCTACTAGAACTTCAGACACTAACTCAAAAAGCCTTTCAAGAAGTCGAGTCATGCTAACAAATGATAATTTAATCATAAACCCTAAAATAAACAAACTATTAGTCTTCTCTCCTAACAAAACTGCTCCCTCCTCTAACACGTTTTACATTATCTCCCATAACAATACCTGCATAACCCCTTCACAGCACACTAAATTAATGGGAATAGAAACTGACCATAAACTTAGATTTGATATTCATATTTCTCAGACAGTTAAAAAACACACAAAAAACTTGGTACCCTATATAGAAACAAACACTACACTAAAAATACCAGAATAGTCATTGTCCAAACTCACTTACTCTCTACCTTACTATATGCAGCCCCCATTCTCACTAGTCTTAAGAAATCTGAATTACAAAAACTTGAGACCTGCTACAATAAAGTAACAAGATTTGCCTCAAATTCAGCAGCTAGATCTCAGCATTGCCTAGCACTCAAGCAAATCAGCTGGTTAGAGCTTTCCCAACTCCCACACTACATACAGCTCTCAATGGCCCATAAAATCCTCTCAGAGACTGAAAAAATACCTGCCCTACAAATTCTTCTTAAACTCTATGCTACCACTAGACCACTCTGATCCACCAACAGAAACCACATAAAAACCTATATATCCAAAAATCAAGCAGGAGATTCCCTCTTTTCAAATTACATAGGTAAACTCTGGAATATCTTGCCAACAAATCTTACCTCCTTATCCCTAACAATAATTAAATCAACTTTAAAAAATATCTCCTTAGCAAATGGATTTGGACTTGCACTACTCCCAGCTGACAACTAACTATTCATTCTACACAATCACCTCTCCAACAAGTCTACACACTTTGCACAATCTCTCAAACAATTCCTTTTCTACCACACATCTCCCAATCTACACAATCTACTATTGACATATTTAATAAGAAGAAAGTATAACACTAACTCTTGCTTGTTCTATATTTTACTTTAACATTTTGTAAATATGAATCTCTCTTTGATGCCTGGATGCAACATAGAACACACTAGGTGATTTATGCTACTGCTATAATGCAGAGCATCCTTCTATGAGTCTTTTTCCAAGCATGTATAAAATATCACTAATGTCCTGCTGTTTTTATAACATTAGACTAATACTACAATATACATTACTGGTACTTAGCCTTGATGATTTGTACAGAGTACATCTATGTATTAAGTTCAGAATATTCCTACTAAGCATTTGTTGACCTGTATTATACACTTTTTGTGCCTTAGTTTTGCATTTTAGTGTTCTAACTGGAGCTTTTCTCCTTGGACCTCCACTGAAAAAGGACATGTATCCAGTAGGACTTTCCCAGTAAACAAATGTCAAATAAATAAAAACATAAAAATGCAAAGGGTAATGAGTAGAGTTATTTGCTACTAAACCTGTCCCCAATAGTGCACATAATCACTGGATAATGACTGCAATAACAACATATATATATATATATATATATATATATATATATATATATATATATATATATATATATATATATATATATATATATATAGTGAAATCTCATCTTGTCTGTGGAATATCAGAAATGAAATTTTAAATGTTTTATGTGAAATACAGCTTCTGTCTGTAAAATTCTCACATCAATTTAGAAAGGTAATTGAGTATTAGATAGTTAATGCAAAACTAGTTACAAATTAGTTCTGTATATACGTCTGTAGTCTGAAAAAAAGCAAGAGGTTGGTTCCTCAAGTGAGATTCATGGTTCCTTGGATTGGAAGGTCTATTCAGGGTTCAGTGTGGATGTGGCCTGATGGAAGTTTAGGTGAAGAAATTTGTGGATCTGAAAGAAAGGCCTAGCCAAAGTGTGGTGGATTTACCACTGATGGCTTTGGATCAGATATATAAAGTACTTTGTAAATACTGTAAATTGTAAAAATACCTTTGTGCCCAGCCAAGTAGGCTATTTTTTCCTTTAATTCCAAAAACAGATTTGTGTTTATTTCACACATTTGCCTCTAGTGTATTTTAAAGACTGACAATGATGGAGAATGCAGACAGTGTGGCCAGGGAGTTACCGAAATTCCTTTCATCACTTTTCCTGTCCTGCTAAGTACTTGGGTTATTTGGGCTGGTTTCATGAGGAATATGTAAGCCAGACAGGTTTTGTTGCTATTGTCTGGTGTGTATTACTGATCTGACAAGAGTTTGTTTTTACTGCTTTGTTTTTTACACCCACAATCATACAGGAATTATTGAAAGCCTTAGTAGAGTCTAAGGTGGGCACTAAACAGAGGTTAGTGTAGTTACAAGAAAAATTAGTGAGACTGCCAATGTCATTTCTACCCCCCAGAACTGTACCTGCCCTTAAGTTACTAAGTAAAATGGATAACATTGAGTCCTTCAGGAAATCATACACTCCTGGTAACTATCATATTGAAAACACACCCCTTAGAGTTGACCCAGTAGTCAGGGATTTAGGGACACACATAAACAGTAATCTAACCTTTGACCATCACGTGTCTACAGTAGTGAAGAAATCATTCTATGCTGCACAACTTATAAACAAAGGTATGGCATTTAGGTTCAAGGAAGTCATTGTTCCAGTGTATTCAGCATTTATCAGACCTGTCATTGAGTAGAATGCCCCCTTTGCTATATACCTAACCAGGCATATCCAATGATTGGAATGTCCACTGAGATTCCTCACTAAAAGAATACAGGGAGTAAGTAGAATGTTCTATGCAGACCACCTCAAGGCCCTATCCCTGTATATTGTCTCCTACAGGCTGTTGAGGGGAGATCTATGCCTGGCATACAGGTCTTTGCCAGACCCCAGTCTGATGGACCTTCTGCATAGTCACAAAACAAACAGCACCAGAATTACCCATTCTAAAGACTTAAACCTTGCCTGTGATATAAATAAGACCTGCTGGACAGACATATATGCATTCCAGAGACTACCCTCATTTCTGGAACAGGCCCCCCATCCATGTGAAGAAGAGTTCCTCCCTAACCCAGTTCAAGTGTAACTTAAGCAGTTGGATAGGGAAAAAGAAATTCATCCCTGGATTGGCACCTCTGTCTCTAATGGACACAGGCAACCTGTAAATGGTTCATCTCCCAGGCCCCTTCTTGTAAATGTTTAATCTCCCAAGTTGCTGCTTACGCTCACCAAGGGTAGCAGAACTTGTCAGAGATTTGGGATACATGGCTAGGCTTAAAAGGGCTCTTGTGGTCATTAGACTAGTAAACACATATGAACCTATAAGATATGCTGCCCAAGAGAACTGGAACAAGTCTGAATGGTCCAACATTCTTTCCTCCCAGCTGACAGGGAAAACTACATGGACATGGAGGGAACTGATTATATTGACTATGAAAAGCTTGAAAAAGAACTATTACATAGGGCTATGATAACTTCTATAGTGCAAGCTGTAAGAGTTCACATCTGGATCTTTAACTCATATGCACTTTGATATTTAATTTAAAACATGTTATAAAGCTATGGTTAGATCCATGAATAGATTTAAAAATACCATTAGCTAGTAATGTGAGAAAGTAGGTGTGCAAGGTGATCCCATCAACTCTCACTCATATTAGTTAAGGATTTGTTGTTTAAAACTGAATTGTCTGCTTCTAAGTCTAATGTTGCAGTAAGAAATGCAATCATCTGTGAAACAAAATGTATCAAGTAATGAATTAACTTGTTTCAGGTATGGTGGGAGGTCATGTAGCCAGATTCTGTTTCACTAACACTGAAGAGAATACTAGTGGTAGAAATGTAAAAACTGATACACATGCTATTATTGAAACTGAAGCTGAGATTATTGAGTCAGTATTGTCACTGTATTGCAAACAATCAGATAATGTGCACTATATTTTTGTAAGGGAGATACGTTCAAGCTTTACTGGATTCTGGAACATGACTACAGCATGATTACTCTTGTTAAAGGTCCCTTTATATGTAAGCATAAGGTTAATGGCAAACAAAAAGTGGAGGTGATACATATTCATGGTGATAAAATGAAACATCCAGCCACACATAAAGAAATTTAAACTGTTTTAGGGATATTTTTGCATTCTATTGGCTGCAATTTCTAACTTCACCCACGGAAAAAAAATCCTATTTTAAAGCACTACACAGGACAAGGGAAGAGGAAGCACTTACATGCATTATGGCAGTTTGCTATATCTTATAATAAGGAGGTAAAGCAGCAGGTTGATGTGCCATCCAGTATAAAATGGGGGGAGGCTACAGAGATCCAAATGCAAAAATAGGAGAAGGGAATTAACATAAAATTTACAAAATGGCTAGAATTTAGTTGTGGTTAGATTGTAAAAAGGATCCCATGTGTTACTAGCAATTAGTCTCAATGAATGCTCAGCAGACATCCAATACTGTAAGAATGCCACACAAGGACTGAAGGTAAACTGATAGAAAATTCTGAGACAAGAATAAACACAGTTATATGCATAGGGGTTTAAAAATATTACAGAAGCAGAGGAGACAAAAATAGATGAAGAAGGACATTTAAATGAGGAATGATACCCTCTGAACAAAGAAATGATGCTAAGTACTAAAATGATATAGGAAAATGCAGAATTCTAAACCCATTTCTGAAAAAGGAGAATGGAAGGCTATAGAAAATATTAACTCTTACTAGGTTTGTACAGTTTGCACAAAAAGGTGATTTTTATTCAGAACTACACTTTGGTATAGGAAAAGATTCAGCGATATTTTTTAAGAAGTGGAAGTCATACCTTCTACTTCAAGGCAAATTAGTCAATAAAGTAACATTGAATTGGTAGACTCACAAGTAACCCACATAAACTTTAGAAATAATGGCAGATGAAAGGGAGACTACAACTAAGGTTGTAGGGAAAGAAAGTGGGTAAGATCAAGATGTTCTTATTGCTTCTCAGATCTAGAGTTAAAAGGTCTCTTAACACTCAGCAAGTAAAAGGAGGAAATTCTCCACCAGTTCTTTTGGCTAAAACACTGCAGAATACTAATAATGAAGCTAGCCCACAGTCCACCTGTAAGCAGGTCACCTGGGAATTGACAAACTAAGGCAAGAGTATTAGCCAGATTTTATTAGTTATGTAAAATGAAAAAAAATAGAACATTTCTGTGCTGCTTGTCTAAAATGCCCCTTCCTGGATTTGAGAGTCCTTTAATTCCAGTTCTTATTATAGAAGGGCTATTTGAGTGCATTGATATGGACATTGTGTGGCCACTATAAACTCTAGCAAGGGTATCTATGCTTACTAATTATAACTGACTAGGCTATACAATGTCCAGAAGCTGTATCATTACACATATCTAATGCTACATCTATTACTGGCAAGCTGGTACTGCTATTGTCTAGAGTGGGTATCCTTAAAGACATACGCACGGATCATGACACTACTTTTATGTCAAGGGTATTACGTCAGTTATGTCAATGCTTTAAAGTAAAGCAGTTAAAAGTCAGCATACAATTCCCACATTGATGGCTAAGAGGAGAAGTTAATGCAAACGCTGAATGCAAAACAGCACATAGTATAAAACTGAGTGCAGACAATACAAGACAGTGATTGTGGCAGCAAATGGGGAGAGGAATGAGAAGAAGCTGAAAACTGAGAAAGAAGGGAAAATAGTGTAACAGGTCAACAGATTCAAATATCTGGGAGGAGTGATTGAGGAGAATGGAAATCTAATCAGCAGGTCAAAGCTAGAATCAAAGCTGCTGCAGATACCTGGAAATGTGTTACAGAAAAATTCCAAGGAAACCAAAACATAAAGTGTACTCAGCTGTAGTGTGACCAGTACTTCTGTATGGTACAGAACTCTGAGCAGTGAAGGCAAAGCAGTTATGGAAGCTTAAGAAGATGTAGATGAAGTGACTGATATGGATAGCGGGATACACACTGTTAGAGAAATAAATTACAGTTTCACAGCAGAACCAAAGTAGTCCCAATTGTAGAGAAGGTCAAGAACAGATGTATGTGCTTTTGGTCACCTGTTAAGAAAGCAAAAGGTTATTTGTTAAAGATTTGGGAAAGACAGGAAGAATACAAATGGAAACAAGGTCATCCAGCCATTCAATCTCTAGATTGCTTGAGAAAAGATCTGCAGTAGAGTAGCTGCGGACTGAAAGAGATGGTGACAGTTGACACAATACCCCAACCACATGTAGAAAAAAGGGAAAATGGGAGGTCAGTGATGAAGATGATCAGTAAAACACTGAAATCAATTTTAAGAAAATTAATTTTCACAGATGGCAGGAAATGGGACCGGTTGTTATTATATTTGTTGTGACAGCAGTGGTGCCACATGCTTCAGATAAGTTTACCCTACTGAATGCTTAAACAGTTGGCATCCCAGAGGCCTGCTTGATACTGCTAAAGAGACTTGAGAAGAAGAGAAGACACTATGCTGGTTTACAGGACAGACTAAATCTGGTTAAACTGTAGTAAAGGAGCACATGTAGAAAGCCCCCCCAAAAAAAAAGTGTACTGACTCAGAGAATCAGGGAATAGTATGTCTCCCTAATACCCCCTATGGAGAATAAACTTCTGGCAAAGTAGTAAGACCCAGGACAGACTAAATCTGGTTAAACTGTAGTAAAGGAGCACATGTAGAAAGCCCCCCCCCCAAAAAAAGTGTACTGACTCAGAGAATCAAGCAATAGTATTAGTTCCCCAATAATAGCCCCTAGAGAAAATACATTTCTGGAAAAGTTGTAAGACTCTATTGTGGTGATTGAAAGGCTCAAGTCAGACAACTAGGAAGGAGGAAAATAGAACAAATTTATGACATTAATGCACCAAAGACATGAAAAGAAGTAGAAAGATCTGTGGTTAGCTCATAAATTGAAACTCCTACAGAAAATACCTGAGAATATCTACTTGAAGTGCAACTAGAGGAATCCTTGTTTAAAGCATAAAAGCAAGAAAATAGAATTTCTTTTAAGAAATAAAGGAATGTTCTCAGAAATACCTGGGATATCTAAACTGATAGAAAATAACATAGAGGTAACACCTGGAATGAAGGGAAGTCTGAAACTTTAGAAAGTTCCAAAGTCACAGAAGCAATTAGAAAGAGACTTTCTTTTTCAGAAAATGCTTAAAGTAGAAGTAATAGAATTGCCACACACTGTATGGTGAAGCTTAGCATTGCTCTTCTTATACCTGAGAGAGGCATACAATTCTGTAATGACTTTAGAAAACAGAATATCATTTAAATGTTCTTAGCTATCCCATGCCTAGAACCCATGAGTTGATAGGAAACCTAGGGAAATCAAGATACTCAGCAACATTAGGCATGCCTAAGGGATACTGGCACATTCTCCCTCCTTCCCACTGTTAAAGAAGCATTGATGGTCTATTTAATTACACAGTTACCATTTGATCTACATGGGGTTCCAGCCACCTTTCAGAGACTGATGGACAGTATACTTAGCTCCATTCATAATTTGCTATTACATGTCTACCCAATGTGGTCATTTATTCGGAAGAGTGAGAATATCCCTTTCCAAAAGAACTTGTTGTGATAGATCTATAAGGCAGGCAGACATAACTGTGAATGCTAAGAGGAGTAACTTTGATCTGGCAGAAGTTGAATATTTGGGACACCTTGCAGGAAGTGAGGTGGTATAATCACAACTAAAACAAAAATACACGATGGCAGAGTCTTAGATTTAGTTTTCATTGTGCTGGCCAGTCTCAGTTTATGTTGAAGGAATGATAAGTATCTCTCACTGTTAGTCTTGCCCAACATCTTTTTTTTACATCTCTCTTTCTGCAACTTTAAGTCCACAACCATTTAAGCTGACTTACTGTAACTAGGAACAACTGAATTGGCCATCTTACTGTCTTATCAACAAGTTACTACCTTACAGCTAATTCTTCCAATCCCATTTTAACTACTTTGTTCTCTTATTCCTGTTCATCACTTTGCTTTGGGTATCTACCACATACTTCTAAAGCCTTCTCCCTCTTCTCATAGTATAAATAAATATATATATATATATATATATATATATATATATATATATATATGTTTTTGTTACCTTGGAACACATGTTATCATCTCACAAGATTCTTGTAATTAATGTTTAATGTACTGTTTGTGTAAGTCTTCTATATGGAGCTTTTCTCCCCGGTCTCTAATGAAAATGGACATATATCCAGCTAGACTAGCCCGGTCAACAAATGTAAAATAAAATAAAAATAAATAAATACATATGCAGGCAATGTCATTGTCATTAGAAACTAAATTGATTATAACATATTGCACAGTAATGCCAAATGGTTTAACTCAAGAATTAAATATAGCTGCTATATTGTGATAAAATTTGTTAAAAACTTTTTTGTATTATATGATTGATATGACAATTCCTGAGATTCAACAAGCAGCCATGCAGGAATAAGTTATTCCTGCATGGCAGGGACTGTTCCTGTACAGCAAGGCAGCGTGCCTTGCATATTCATGAAGGCACACTGCCTGTGCTGTTAAAAGTACAAGGAGCTGTGTACAAGTGCAGGTGGTGTGTCTGAGAGCAGAGCTCTTACAATACACATGCCCCTACCCTCCAGAATTGCCTTTCAGCAATTAAAATGAGCGAGAATGCTCATAACACCCTCAACACATCAGGAAAACAAACGTGGCAAAGGCAAAAGGGACAAATGTCCCACCAGCCACCAGAAAGCAGAAAGCTGATAAAAGTGCAGGGTTTAGCATTAGCAGGGATATTCTGAAGGATATAGCTAAAATAACACAACAATACTTATTTTTTTTTATAAATGTGATAAAGTTTAAGTGTAGCTGCTCAAGTGTGCCCGTTGCCTAGCTACGGTTAGTCCAGCTTAAACAGCACAAGAAGTTAAATAGCAAGAGGCAGTCACCATAAGCAGTATTGCAATAGTGTAGTGGTTTTGCGAGCAGCCATTCCTGCTTCGATCCCCACTATAACCAATTCACATTTTAAATGTGACAGCAGTGCATAAACAATTTTTTTGTATTACCTACTAAAGAACATATATTTGTTAACTGGAGTACTGCATTAGGTTGAGATATGAGATGTCAGTGTAATAAAGTTGTGAAATTCCCTTATTAAACACAAGTGCCCTATACTGTATAGTCACACATGAATAAATGTAATGAAAGCACATTGGGAGATGTCAGGGACAGTAAACAAATTTATAATAGGTAATGAATGATGAATCAATGCCATACAGCAGATAGTCTATAAAATGAAAAATAAGCAATGCTAAGCATTGCACAGCTCTGCTTACCAGATGTAAGCATTGTATAAATATGACTGCTAAGCAATGAGTAGCCCAGCTAAGTGGATTCACCCATTGGCAAGCAGTGCTGAATCTGTCCCTTTAAGCAATGCCAACCTTAGCTAAGCAGGTTTGCCTGTAGCGTAGCTTAGCTCAGCATATTCAAAACTGTCCAATCATGGCAAAGGGTGGGAAATTGGCTATATTTAAACCCCACAGGCAGGAATACAGCTCATAACTGGTTGCAGCTTCCCACTGTAGGCAGAATGGCTGGAGTCGGAGAGGGCATGTGCTTCCATGTGCAGTGCTGGGGCATCCAGGAGTCCAGGGTCATGGTAGGAGTCCTGGTAAAAAAACATGATGAGAGACTGCTGCAGGGCCAGTACCAAGGCTCCCAATATAAAGCAGAAGCCTGGGACCGTCTCACCCATGACCTCACCAGTGCCACTGAAATCCCTTGAAATGGTGAGCAGGTCAGGCACCACTATGCTGGCTTGAAACAGAGGAAGAGGGAGCTCTTGGACCAGTGGATCCAAGAATCAAGGAAGAGGGGTGATGTTCCAGCAGTGTGTAAGTACTCATGCCAGTAACTGTTTAATAATGTCCAGCTTATGTATATGATGGATAGGTATGGCTAAATATTTCTCCATTTCCATTATAGCTGCAGCTGAGCAGGCTGTGAATCAGGAAGCCCATGCTAGTAGGCTGCGTAGGCTACATCACAAGGCTGGTGAGTAACAATCCTGCTTGTAGTAGTCATACCAAATAGCTATAAAAGTAGTAGAAATTCAGCTGCCAGTATAAAAACTGTTTTGTGTATAGGTTGTACTGAATAAACCAGACAATATGACAGTAATAGTCCCATACAGGTCGTATTTAAATAAAACTGTAACTGCCTGGCAATAAAGCTCTACATCCAGGACTGGTTGTGTTTAGTCTGGTATCATATGGCATTTTTAGTGCTGCATTCTATGAATAATAATGTTATATTAACCACTGTTACCTACACTGTGCTACATAGTAAAAATGTCTAGGAATGTCTGTATAAGACTGTTGTAATTACAAGGTCAGATTGTACAACAGAGAGAGACCTAGATAGAAAAAACTGTAAGGATAGACAGCAATATCTAAATAGCACATTCTACTGTGACGTTAATTATTGCATTTTTAGCAGACACAGCCATGGTTCAAATTCTGGGAGTGGTAGTAAGCTGTATGCATAATCATACCTCTCAACAATACAGATTTGTTCAGAATGTCCAGACAGTTGGCTCATATTTTCTGCCTGTTACCCTGCCCCCCTGGTAAATCAGTGGGATGATCTCAGAATTTTAGGCAGCAAATAATGACATACATCTGAATTTCAGACCTTAAAACCTTCAGAAAATGTATATGAAAACAAACCTGTCACTTTAGCAACTCACAAAATGTTTATGAAAGGAATATTCAAAATATGTCCCATTTCTACCCCCATGTTGTCAAGCTATGACCAGTGTGTGTGCATTAACAGACTTAGAGGTATGTGCATAATATTAACTCAGAATCTGGGAATATGTGTGGAAACAAGTAGTGTTAACAAACATTCCCTCCACAGGTCTGTCAGATAAGAAAACTGTGCCTGCCAATAAAGATTGAATCCTGGACTGGTATTGTTTACTGTGGTATTGTATGGCTGACATGTAGCATTCAGAACATCTGTTATCAGAATAGTACTGTTGTGTCAACCACTGTTTCTCACACTGTGCTACATAAAAATGTGTCTAGGAATGTCTGTATGAGACTGTTGTAATTACAAGGTCAGATTGTACAACCACGAGAGACTTAGACAGAAAATATTGAAGAGATAGACAGCAATATTCAAACAGCACACTCTGCTGACACTTAATTTGTGGTATTTTATCAGATACAACCATGGTTTGAATCCTGGGAGTGGTAGTAAGCTGTATGCATAATCATACCTCTCAACTGTACACATCCTTTAAGAATGTCCAGATAATTGTCTCATATTTTCTGCCTGTTCACCTGTCCCTGTGGCAAATCAGTGGGATGATCTCAGATTTGTAGTCAGCAAATAATGACATACATTTGATTTTCAGACCTCAAAACCTTCAGAAAATGTATATGAAAACAAATCCTGTCACTCTATCAGCCCTGTTTCCACCCCCATGTTGTCTAGCTTTGACCAGAGTATGTGCAATAAGAGATTGAGAGGTATGTGCATAATATTAACTTGGTATCTGGGAATACGTGTAGAAACAGTCAGGTAGTGTTATCAAACATTCACTCCACAGGTATGCTAGGTAAGAGATGTAGAATTTAGCTATAAGACAGTTAAAGTATACACTTGTTTACAAACATACTACTGGCCAAACCAAGGCCATAAGGTAGTGTAATAATACCTGTACCTTAATGATCAGAGAAATGATTGTTAAAGTTGTGAGAACTGCAAGGATATATAAGTTGTTAATTGACATCTCCCCCTCCCCACCATATCTGCAACAATAATCTAAATACACAAATCAATGGGTAAGTTTACACCAAAACTACTGTTGGGATATATGTCCTATTGTTCAATAAATATTAAAATGTGTTTCTATTAATGTTCCATGTTAAAACACTATCATTGGTTGCCTGTTACTATCAGAGTAACCTGCATGCCGTTGTAATGGCCACTGTGGTTCCATATATGCATGTGTTTTGTTTGCTATGCAGCTGTTCCAAATCTAGTGTTTTGAGTTAATGTGAATATCTATGCATGCTGTTATAACTAATTCTGGATTGTGTTGACTATTACTAACCTACATATATTTTAAAACTGCAACACCATAGCACATTTGGGAAGGCTGGTCCCAGCGGACCCACCTCTCCCACCTCATCTGGCCATGGCACCGGGCTCCAGCATGTCTGGGACACACCCCGGGACCTCCTTGTCTGCTGGTCCTGCACCACCTTTGGGTGAAACTGCCTCAGTGGATGGGGCTTGCCCCCCCTGGGAGCAGGTGTGGACAGGAAACTGTCACCTTTAGTCAGGTCCGGGGATTGGTGCATAGCAAGCTCTGAAGGGAGTTTGGAGATCTGCTATGCCAGCTTGAGGGCTGTGTGGTGCATTTAGAGGGTCAGCCTGCCCCTCCTTCACAGTCCCCAGCACTGCCACCTTCGGGGCCATGAAGGTGCAGTGGTGACTGCCCATGGTTGGGGACCTCCGTCCCACTGTTTCCATTTGAGAGCTCATGGGCTTCCAATTTCCAAACACCCCTCCCCATCCAAGATGTTTACCCCCACATGTATCATATACCACCCTGTATGCTGTCTTGTCTGTATTGTCTGTCTTATTACCCAACCTACCTCCAGAAATATACCTACTATCCTTCCCCAACATCCCACTCTCACCTTAAAAAAAAGTTCCCAAAAAAAAATCTCACCCCATACATAGCTGTCCATTTCACACACGTGTCCACTGGACACATGCAATCTGGTCTAATTGGCTTCACAACATATTATTGTTTTCCTCACCCCTCTCTCAGGGGTTTGAGTGTCCAAATCTACCTCAAAATTCAGTATATATACACAGCTGTTGCTGTAGAAAAAATAGACAGCTATGGACCTTCCCTACACCTGTCCTGCACCTTTAAAGCTACTTTCCCTGTTGTCTTTCCCTCTGCGTGCCCTCTTTTTCACCACTTTCCTATCACCCCTTTTTCTTTTCTTTTAAAGAAATTAGCAAGGGGGTAAGCAGGAGTAAGCACTTTTAAACAGTAGTAAGCGAGATTAAGCCTGTTTGTGTGACGCTAAGCTATGCCTACAGAGATTAAGGCTTTTAAGGCTAACTGTCGGTAAGCATATTTAACCTGAAGTTAGCATTGCTTGCCATTGCGCAAACCCCCTCAAACCTGCTTACAACTACTTAAAAGTGCCTTAGTCACTCTGTATCCAACAGCCCTTGTTCTGCCCAGCAACAAAATAAGCATCCCTTGCAAGTCTCAAACCCAGGACCCCGCACACCATTGCCACAGTGATTTACCACTACACCATTTAAGCTGTACATAAATATGATGTTTTCTCAAACATAATGCAACACAGTTATTCAACAGTAGGGAAATTGTATTTACATATGTAGATGTATGTTTGTATGTGTGTGTGTGTGTGTGTGTGTATGTATATATATATATATATATATATATATATATATATATATATATATATATATATATATATATAAATGTGTATTGCATTCACACATTGGATCCACACTCTGAACCTCTCACTGCACACCATCTAACCAAACGGACTGTTAATGCGAATGAAGGGGCCCAAATTAGGGATCTCTTGTAATTATTGCCATTTCCCCTTCCTCTATAGCTGGACAGATATGCCTTGCAACACAGTAACCAGCACTTGCAAGTCTTGAACCCAGGAGCCTGCACAATACACCCACAACAAGTTAACATTAAGCCATCTCAGCTGTAAGATGTCAGGATGGATATATGTAACATATCATGCAGAACAGTCAGTCTACCATAGGGAATGTACAGTGTGGTAGCACTAAAATTCCAATGAAACATATAAACACACACATATATACATACACATTTATACACACACACACACACACACACACACACACACACACACACACATATATATATATGTGTGTGTATATACACATATAAAGATATTACTACTTATAGATATGTATAAGAAAAGTATATACAGAGGGTGCACAGCATATCAATCAGCCATTATTCCTACATTTGCCACTTTTTAAAATGGCCAGTGTCAGATTCTTTCCTACAAATGAGAATTATTGCATAAAACATATACCCGCAGTCAATGCAAAGGACATGACACCACACCGACGTTTGCATACACAGAAATGTTTATTTGTGTACTATTTCAATTGTTTATGCCATTTCTTATAGGAGTTAGGTGTTTGGAATACATAATAACTGATTAATGCAACTCTCAAACAAAACATTTGATAGAGTAATGTGAAAACCATGACATACTTTACTGTCCAGGCTAAGGCCTTCAAGTAGTACAACAGTAAGAAGATACTTGTCTTGAAGATAAGAACCAATCAACACTTAATTACAGGTGTAGTTCATCAGCCTCCAATTACACTCTGTACTCAATCACTAGGGGAAAACTATTAGTTGTCACAACGTAAATGTATCTGTTACATAACAATGCTTAACTTAAAATGTCACTATCACACTGACAAGCAGAACTGTGTGTAAGACAGTAAGCTGTAGCCCACCACTGTTCCCATGGTGAAATGTATGAAGATGTACAGCCATATACCTTAATGTTTCTTAACACTGATATCCCTCACATGTTGTAACAACCTAGGTTAAAAGCATTTAATACCCTCCCCCATAAAATGTCTTACAAGGGCATATAACAGTGTTTTTCCATACACTGACCACTGGACGGTACAAGGTCACACACATTTTGATCAGCTGTTGCCCTCATATATATGGACCCTACCCCACAATTTGTGTGGGAGTTCACAACATCACTGGAATGATAGCATGAATGCCAGCACTAAATAATGATAGGCCATTACCTAACAACCTCTTACTGCATGACATTTGGACAAAGCCTGGTATATATGTGGAGGACAGAGGCTGGAACACAGGGCCATAATTGCAATATTGCTGTTATACACTGTGAAAGTTGATGGTGATACAGGACTGGTGGCAACATACCATTACTCAGGAATATGAAGTCAGAAACACAAGTGGATGTTGCCATGTACTGAGAGCAATCAACAGAGATAATGCCACTGATATGTCAGACACAAGACCTGTGTGGTGAACAGACAAAACATAGCCAATCCTCTGGCCATCATGTGGATAGGCCCATAGTTGAGAGCTATTCAAACAGACTGCATTCCATGCAAAGCTAGCATGTACACACAAACCCTATAAAACCAGCAGTATTCAATGCATATAACAGCAATACCCATACTATCCGTAGGTTTGGAACCTTATACAAACATGTATTTGGCCTGTGTTCGCAAGTCTTGTTGTAAGAGGTATTGCTATATGCTGTTTGTAACACTGCTTCCCACACACAGGATGGATGTCTTCTATGCAGGAAAGGTAAAGGGACAACACCCATATGATGTAGTCATTTATAGTAGTGGGTTGCTATGACATTGGCTATTGTAAGTACTACACAGCTGGCTGCATGCAATTAGCACGTGGGGAACACCAATTGGTGCAGAGGCCATCGCCTGATTATGAACATAATCTACAAAAGCCATGCTGCAACCTATTCAAACCAGCTTGATCCCTGTAGTGGAGAGTGAGAGACAGACAGAGAGAGAAAAAACAGCAGAAACAGAAATAATAGTAAAAAACAAAAATAATACTAAAAAGAAAAAAAAAAGGAAACAAGGGAGACATCCTGAAGTGCAACACAAAAAAGAGCATTCTAATAAAACAGGTATGTGAAACATGTCAGCATGTAATTGAATGTAGTACTTGGTCTGTAGTAATGGGACAGATGATTTCAAAAGCTTGATATGTGCCATCAAGACTTGCTGTAATGATGTCCTGCTGAACAACTGCTATGGACATAGCATCTGGCCCTGTGGGCAGTGGACCATACCTGTCAACTGTGTGGATCTACACAGAATGACAAGATGTAAGCCATCATAGTGTTTGCTCTGTACCTCCAGACATGTATATTAGTCTGGCAAATAGCTGAAGGTGGAAGTAATGAAGTCATGATAGACACATGAGTGTCAGACCCCACCACCTTCAGAACAGTCATGCTAATTTGAAATGTATCATGCACAAACTTCATAGGTTTGTAATAGGCTTATCTAGGATATGTCCCTATATAGCTGATTTTGTAGAAAGGCAGAACAGTGCAGCAGTTGAGGAAGGAGGTTCAGAGTGTGGACCTGATGTCTGAAGGCACTCTATATATATATATATATATATATATATATATATATATATATATATATATATATATATATATACATGTATATATATATATATATATATATATATATATATATATATATATATATATATATATATATATATATATATATATATATATATATATATATATATATATATATATATATATATATACATGCACACACACACACACACACACACACACACACACATATATATATATATATATATATATATATATATATATATATATACATATACACACACACACACACACACACACACACACACACACACACACACACACACATGCACACACACACACACACACACACACACACACACACACACACACACACACACACATATATATATATATATATATATATATATATATATACAGACGTGTATGTCTACATATATACCAACACACACACACACACACACACACACACACACACACACACACACACACACATACATACAGAAGGGCCTCACTGAGACAGATGCCTGGTGTCAGAGCCATGGCCTCAAGCTCATTGCCAAAAGGTGCAGTGTTATCCCCTTTGGTTAAAACTCTATACCCATTAACTACCACACAGGCAGCAATCTACGTAACACCAAATGCGTGATAAGAGACCTTGGGACCCAGGTGGACAGTAGTCTCTCCTTTGATATCACCACAGTAGTCAGAAAGTCCTTCTACGTGGCACACCTCATCATAAAAGGGTTCTCATCCAGAAAAAAAGAGGTCATTGTTCCCCTCGACTCATCACTCATAAGACCCATTATAGAGTACAATGCCCCTTTTAGAATGTACCTCACAAGACATCTGCAGCAGCTGGAAAGGTCACAGAAGTACCTCACAGAGAGGATTACTGGCCTCAAACAAATGCCCTATACTGACTGCCTCAAAATACTCCAGCTTTACTCCGTAGCATATCACCTACTCCCAGGTGATCTCTGCCTAACATATAAAGCTATGTCAAACCCAGAGCTGTTGGACATGCTACATCTAAAGAAATCCCAATCCCTCCAAGCTACATGCTCTTGGGACCTAAACCTTGTCACCACAATAAACAGGACACGCTGGAGGGATAGATTCCTGTCCCAGAAACTTCCTATCCTCTGGAACAAGCTACCCATCTATGTCAAGCAAAGTTCTTCATCAGCACTCTTCAAGAAAAATCTTGATGAGTGGATGTGAAATAGGAAATACACTGTGGGGATCACTTCTGTGTCTCTGCTGGACAGTAGCACAGGAAAATAACGTTCTTGGGTGGCATAAGCTATGGAACCTTGCTGGCTAGACATACGTAGGCCTTTGGGCTGATAGCCTAGTACCTACCTATGAACCTATGAACCTATAGGTATATATATATATATATATATATATATATATATATATATATATATATATACACAGACATACATTTCCCCTACTGTTGAATGACTGTGCTACATGATATGTTTGAGAACACATCACCCATATCTGCAGCTCAGATGGCTTACTGGTAAATTGATGAGGCTATGTTGTGCAGGGTCCTGGGTTACACACTTGCAAGGGCTGATAATGTATTTGTTGGCCAGAACAAGGGCTGTTGGATACAGAGTGATTAAGGCACCCATAAGCAGTTGTAAGTGGGTGCAAAATGGACAGTTATGTATAGTGTGACATTTGTGTTGGGAACAGATTGCCTTTTTGTCTTAAGATGAGCGTGGGATGTTAGGGCAGGATAGTCTGTATATATGGGGAGGTAGGTTGGTTCAGAAGACAGACAAGACAGCATACAGGGGCGGTATATGACACATGTGGTGGATAAACACCCTGGACATGAGCCCCCAAATGGAAACAGTGGGACTGAAGTCCCCACCCATGGGCAGTCACCACTGCATCTTCACAGCCCTGAAGGTGGCTGTGCTTGGGGCTAGCAGGAGGGGCAGGCTGAACCTCTACATGTGCCACAAGGGCCTCAAGGTGGTGTAGTATGTCCCACAATTCTCTGCAGTGTTCCCTATGCACCAGACCCTGGACCTGACTTCAGGTTACAGGATCCTGCCTGTGCTCGCTCCCTTGGGGGACAGGCTCCATCCCCTGAGGTGGTTCCACCTGAAGGTAGTGCAGGACCAGCAGATGATGAGGTCCTGGATTGGGTCCCAGACATGCTGTGGCCTGGTGCCATGGCCAGATGAGGGGGAGAGGTAGTTCTGCTGGGAACAGCCTTCCCAAACATGCTATTGTGTTGCAGTTTTAGAACATATGTGGGTAGTAATAGTCAACACAATCCAGGATTAGTTGTACAGCATGCATACATATTATCAGTAACCCAAAACACCAGATTTGGAACAGTTGCATAGCAAACAGAACACATGCATATATGGAACCACAGTGGCCATTACAATGGCATGCAGGTTACATTGTTAGCAACAGGCCACCAATGATAGTGTTTTAACATGGAACATGAATAGAAACACATTTCAATATTTGTTGCACAATAGGATATATGTCACAACAGTAGGTTTGGTGTAAACATACCCATTGATATATGTGTTCAGATTATTTTTGCAGCTATGGTGGGGGGGAGAGATGGTAATTAACAACTATTATATCCTTGCAGTATGAGGTCCTCAGACCTTTTTTCCTGTTTATGTCTTGCAAGTACCATGTCAAGAGAGCGACTGCCTGCGTTCATTCCACAGGAGAATAACATCCTCATCAACTTCATGGTGCAGCACCATGGAACCTTCTTTGGGCATATGGCCCATGATCTGCAGGAGAGGACTGTCTTGTGGAATGAGCTCGCCCACAGGGTAAACCATGTTGGCCTGCATAACCGCAGTTAGGAGCAGGTGCGACATCGTTGCACTGACCTCATCCGCCATGCCTGTCAGTGTGCTGCTGCAGTTAGGAGGTACCAGCTAGCCACAGGGGGGGTCATGCCATTCACCCCTCACTGACACATGTTGAGGAGCTCCTTGACAGCCTTGGGGCACCTGCCCGCCAGCCAAGTCAAGAACCTGAAGATAGCATTGTGGAGGTAGGTGCTACTCACACAATGGATGAGGAGCATGCAGGTAAGGCCCTGGGGCACATTAGTAGACCACTGTTGCTTATCCATCTTCATCTGTAAAGTATCTTCATTCATATGCCAGATAACATAATCTGTCACTGCAGTGTAGTAATGAACAGATGTGCATAATCTGTAGTATTGTGGGTTTGTACTGTTGATGTACTGAAATGCTGCTCCCACCCTGTACCAATGCCACAGATGTGGCTGCTGACATCATGTCTCTCATACAACTATGTAGGTCCCTCTGATATACCTCTGGGGCAGCAGCCTGTAGCTGGTGAGTATGGAGGTCTTTTGTTCAGGTTTGCCAATACACCGGCCATGTTATGGTCATGGCATTTGCCATACACACATTTAACACACCTACCCATAATGCATGCTGTACATGTTCACTTATTGTTGCTGTTCATAGGTTCATAGGTTCATACTAGGCTATCTGCCCTAGGGCATTTATAAGCCTAGCCAGAGTGTGTTTGGCTTTCGCCACCCATTTTAAATTAATTTTGCTATGCCCTTTTTCGAGGTTAGTATACTGTGCCTCTGTCTAACAGTGACACAGAAGTGATACCCAGGGTAAACCTATGATCTCCCATCCACTCATCAAGATTCCTCTTGAAGAGAGTCAGTGAGGGACTCTGCCTAATCTGGACTGGGATTTTATTCCAGCATGAAGGGAGCCTCTGGGTTATGAATCTGTCCCTCCAGCATTTGCTGATTGAGGGCTCAGTGTCTGTTATTCTATTTTCTGTCCCTCCAGTTAACTGCATTGCATCACAGTGGTCACCATGGTGGCATATCTAAAGGGTATGTAAGAGTCCTGCAGTATAACTAACAACCTGTTAGTGCAAGATGTGTGGACAGAGATAAACATAATGGTGGGACAAATGGCCTACAGTAGGGACATGTATGAAACATTACTCTTATACAGTGGCCACAACAGTATTTATACCAGTATTACAATGGCAACTGTTACAGATCTACACACGGCATATCACAATACCATGTTTCACAACTTTTACAATGTGTAATATGATCCTAACATGAGCAATGAATGTGTAAGATGGAATCCTATGTTAGGACAACAAATATGTGGAATACATACCTTAACAAACAATGGGAGCACATGTCTGCACACACTCCAAAAAACATATTGTGGAAGCAGCTTCTGAGGTACTGCAGCATTCACTCATCTTGACTATGCACCTTCCATCAAGTACGGGTCTTCAATGTCACACCAAGTAATACATACATACATACATACATACAAATGTTTCAAGCATGGGCATTAAAGCCCTTCTAGCTTGCCAATATGCCAAAACACTTGTTCCCATAATAAATGTCCAGGTTGTTCTTAAAAATATCTAAACTAGTACTTGCTTTAATGTAATTAGGTAGTCTGCTCCAAGCATCAGCTACTCTGTCAGAGAACCAATTAGTACACTTCTCATTCCTATAGAATCTTCTATATAGGTTATCTGATGATTTTGTAGTACTTTTTGATAACGCCAAACATTTCCAGAGGTAGTTGTCCCTAAATGCCCTATATACCTGAGTAAGATCTCCTCTTAAATATTGGTAAGAGACACTGTACAAGTTCAGATATTTTAGTCTTTCATAATAACTTAGATTTTCACATCCATGGATGCCCTTAGTATATTTCCACTGCACTCTTTCCAGTTTATTCATGCTTGTTTTCCTGTAGGGTTTCCATATTGTTATTCCATATTCAAGTTTGGGTCTAATGTAACTAACAAACAATGACTTCATTTTGTTTGATTTCCTAGATTTTATAAATCTTTTTATACAACCTATAGTTCTATAACAATCATTAGCCAATTGGTTGATATGATTAGAAAAATTCATAGCTCAATCTACCCATATACCAAGATCCTTAAATGAGTCTACAGTTTCAATCACTGTGTGCTGTATTAAATATTCACCTTTCAGTTTATGTCTCCCAAATCTCATATGCTTAGTTTTTGATGTATTTATCAACATATTAGTCTCCTGTGCCCAAATGGTCAATTTAGTCAAATTATTTTGCAGACATGCCTTATTTGTAACACTTGTAATCAGTTTACCCAATTTCAGGTCATCAGCATATAGACTGTAGAACACCTCAGATGAAAAAGTAATGTCTAAAAGATACATCTAAACAAGTAATGGCGTAGTACAGAGCCCTGTGGGACACCTTGACTGTAACCAAGGATTTCACCTGTCCATTTGATGTGTGATACTTGCCATGTCCTATTTGTAAGCTATGCAGCTATCCATCTTATCAACAGTACATCAGTACCTAGTTGTACTAATTTATTGATCAGTGTTTTGTGCATGACCCTGTCAAATGCTGAAGTTAAATCTATATAAATCACATCACAGCACAATTTTTCATTCATAGCTGTTATTATATTGTTATAGAACATCATGTTACAGGTGGTAATAGATCTATTTTCAACATATGCATGCTGATAGATGGTTTCAAGGCCCAACCTATCCAGTGCTGACAATAACTTATCCAGTATTACCTTCTCCATTATTTTTCCACAACATGAAAGTAGACTTAAGGGTCTATATGATTCTGGGTTTGTCCTACTCCCTTTTCCCTTAAAGACAGGTTTAATAGTAATGGTCTGCTGTCCAAGAAGTATGTCCATGACATTTGCCCACTCACCTGCAACAGAGTCAGCCATGGCTTGCACACATCTTACAAACTATGGAATGGATCCCATATCCAAAAGGTAGCACTCAGGAGTGGGAGACATAGCCTTACCTCACCATTGCATATACCATGGCAAACAGTGCAGACAAGCATGTATGTGACGATGAAGTATGGGACACCATTAATGTAGAAAATAAACAGATGCCCATCCAAGACAGATGACAGCACATGTTGCAAACTGGTCATGGAGGCTGCCCAGACACATGCAGCAACACTGAGGGACTTTCAGGACTGTCTAGCAAGTACTGCCTGTGCAGTACCTGCGTCTACAATTACCTGGACTCTGCATAAGTGTGGCTTATGAGTTAGGGTAATCAGATGGAAGACTTGTTCCACAGGCAACATCATCCCAAGGCTTGTGTTGCAATGTGTAATGGTGTACCAAGACCAAGGTTGAAACCTGCAGACAGTATTAACAAAGATACATGTGCTGCACAAGCAACACCTCACTCTACCTCAGGCCCACCATCCCCATCTGTACCTTGCTGGTGCCAGTGTACACCTTTAGGTTTGCTGTTCATTAGCAGGAACTAGGCCGGTAGACATGGTATTCTGAATTTGGGACAGTGCAAAATGACACTCATGTGTGGCCCATAGTTGTCAAGCATCTGCAGAAAGGCTGCGGATGGGGAGGGGTGTCATCCTGAAATACAACAGTGAACTGAAGCATACATCCAAAGCTTGCTAAGAATGGCTGTATCTGAACACAGTCAAGATCATGCTTTGTGCCAGACATAACCCTGACTGCACAGCAATAGTGAAGGCACTGTGTGACCTACAAGGGCTGTGCACATGAGCTGACCTTGCAATCTACCAGAGTTGGGGGGCATTTGTAGGGCAGAGTGACCAATTAATGGCAAGTGAAGAAGGGTTATGCTAGTATATACCTTCCAGGAATAGTGACTGCTGTAGTTTACTTAACAGGTGCTTCAACAAGCCATCATGGTAAGGATGTGCACACTTATGCAATCCATATATTGTATGCATCTCAATCAACATCTGCACAACTAACACATTTGTTTGATACTGCATTTGATTGCACAGGTCATATGTCACATATCAGATGTGTGTAATATTAATATATGCAGTATTGTGGCCCCATGGCATATCAGGGAAGAGGGTGGCATGTCAATAAGGGTGTCTACACTCCTCATACCCACAGTAAGCTTTGGAGGTTATCAGTATAATTGTATTGTATTGCTCATACATGCACTGCTGATGATGAGATCTGCAAATCAGATATCAGGCATTCACTATTGACATTTGTCCTCATATCAACCCAGGTATGTGTCAGACAAACACACAGGAGCTGTGAGCAATAGAGCAAACATAACTGCCACATATATACACATTCAGTAAGGGTGTGTTCACTTGTGAGATATGGTGCACAGTACATGGCAGGGTGCTGGACAGGTATTCAGCAATACTGTGCACATGGGTGCAGTGTGTTCCAGGGGAAGGGGCTACTCACCTACTAACACAACTCATGCATCACAGAGATGCATAATGTTAGTAACAGGGATTGAGTATAGCTGCAGTGCATGCTCTTGAGTACCATATGTCATGCATGTTGACAGTTGGGTAATGAGAGGTCTGTGCAATATCTTTGTGCCACCTCACCTGTAAGTGTGTGTGTGTGTGTGTGTGTGTGTGTGTGTGTGTGTGTGTGTGTGTGTGTGTGTGTAGAAGTAATCAATGATATACAGGTCTTAAAGAACATTTTCTCATTTCCCCTCACAGGTGGCGAGGTGGGTCAGGGTCCCTCCTGCAGGTGAACTGATGTTAGTGTTCATACAGACTCTGACAATGATGATAGGTATGGTGAAGCACAGGTGGGGTTGTCAGGGGCTGAAGCTGTGCCATCGATTGATATCCCACTGTTATCCTCCCCATCCCCAACACAGTCACATTGCCTATACATACACCATCACCAGTGGCCATAGATGAGTGACAGTTGGCAGGTGGTGGCATGGGATAGGACAGTGTGGTGACTATGGCAAGTGTGTCTGTACACAGCAGCCATAGCTGGATGACTGGTGAGGTACCACACAGGCAGATGTACAGGGGTGCTCATAGGTGGGCTGCTGGACATCATGCCCCTGGCAGAAGTGCCACAGCAGGTGTCACCAGACGCATGTTTCAGGCCATCATGGAGGCACAGGCACATATGGAACATTATACCAGACAGGGTCTGAGGCTCCAGAGGGCTACTCATTCTGCTGTTATTGAGAACATCCATGATCTCGCAGGTGCCTGCCGTTATTTTGCAGAGGTCCTGGATATATGGTTGGGTGAGATGGTGGGAATCCTTGACCATGCAATGTCTGTGTTAGAGCATATGGTGGGAGTAGGGCGACAGCCACATGGACATAGGTCAGCAGGTGGAGGTCTATGTGGACGTGCAACAAGTCAGAGCTGCTCCCGTAGAGGCAGTACCAGCACCAGCACTGCAGGGGGGGTGCTGTCCATACCACAACACAGCAGGCCATGTGCACATGGCCCTGTTCAGTCCCAACAGGGACCCAGATCCAGCGGACGTTTGTCATCATCAGGGGAGAGTACCATATCTGGCCTTGTACCCGGTAGTGCCCATGGAATCCCCGGCAGGCACAGTTCTCATGTCTGTGGCCGGAGATGGTAAACTGCACACCCTGCCATGTACAGTCTGCAGCTGCCCAATAAACTCCGGTATAGGGCAGCCAGATGGCCGAACTGTGTGCATACATACACACGCACACACATGCACACATGCACACACGCACACACACACACACATCACCAACAAAGCTAGGGCACCTCCATACCTACACACACCACATCTGCACAGCCCAATTAATTAAAAAAACCTTATCACACACACATGATGTCAACCAAATTGCTCAGCCTAGGTCTCTGGTAAACCCACAACATACCCATGCATATGATGATACCTGTGCCACATCCCTGTCATCCATACCATTGATGCAGGGACAGGCTAATATGATTCTGATACACAGGGTGAATGCACTAAGGTGTAGCAATGTAATGCTGTGTAACATGTTTTCAGCAGAAAAGTTTAATGCTTACATGTCAGGATGTGTAGCTGTCCAGCCATGGTGCATTATACCTGTTACTAACACTCACTGATATTGTCTCCATAATGTATTCAGTTTGTGTTGTAGGTGTCTATATATCAGCAGGATGTTGGTCTGCTGTTGTTTCCTACAAAGGGTATGGCAGTGTGGTGACACATTGACTGTGTCATATCCTGGGTACAGCTGAACACAAGTAACAGGTTTGTATAACAGTTACTGCATGTGCCGCATGGCTGATAGGTCTGAGGGATGTATACAGGTGAGTGCATGGTGGCTGATGTCAGCAGCCCTTCTACAGTGGACAATGGTAAGTGTACTGAGTGGCACACACCACATGTTCGTGTATAACATACACACACACAGAGGCTTTGGTGTTGATGCAGTACACAGAGAATACTGTACACATGGATGCACTTAATTTTGCAGTGAAGCCATTTTAGCCTATGCAATTCCACCAAGACATAATAGGCAAAACATCACATCAGTAAATAATCACTCTTCTACTTTAATATCATTGACAATGGTACTGGCAGAGTATATGTCCCCTTCCCCAATGGTGTGCAATCCTGATGCTGGTAAACATAGGTGTGCTGGTGTAGGTAGCAAAGACCTACACTTTGGAGGGTGTGGGGTGGTGTAGAGCCACACTTAGTGTGAATGACAACTACTTAACCTGTTAACATAAACTGTACAGTATTTCAGCAGACTAAGTGTGGGAATACACACAGCAATATCCCCATTGAGGGTGGCTGTTCCACAACATTGACAGCCAACTATATATATACCAACTCCAGTATCGCTGTTCAGCTATACAGTGGGGAAGAGGGCATTTACACATCTACTACTAGTTTTGATGGAATGAATTTGCATGACATGATTCCTTTGAAATGTTAGCATTTGCCAGTCAGTTCTCGGACAGATGACCTCCTGAGACATATATTTTCTGCAAACTGAAGTAGATCCTTTCACATACACACACATTTACTTGCAGCAGTGAGAGTGGGACCTCTACCTAGGTACATATTGCTACTAATGTTCTTGGCATTAATTGCACACACCACACAGCTTTTAGGATGAGGTGTGTCCCGAGTCTCTTGTTAAGTGACAAACATCACCAGCCCTTGTACAGTATGGTAATGGGGGATGTACTGGGTGTTAATGAACAATACATAGTATGCCATACTGTCATATACACATTGACAAACACATAACAGTCATAGACACATCTGAGAGACCTGGGTTTATCAGTGCTAACTACCTTGTCAGTGAGTCCATTTGGTTACAGATAATTTGCACACAGCACATCCATCATTGGGCTGGATAGTGTACTCAGTTACCGGCATGGTTGATGGTGATAGTGGTCATCATACAGTGGACCTTGGGACATGTACTGGGGGTACCATTGTATAAAGACAGTATACCCAGCACCCACACCCCCACATTGGATATTTTACTCACTGAAACCGATGATAATACTCTGACATGCCCACAATCACACATTGACCACGACTGCAATACAACCCCTTGTCTATCTCATCAGTGCTACTACAGAGGTATGCATTGATTGCACATGCCACAGGGATAGTAAGGTGATGGTTTGTCATGGCTCTCCTAATGTCAGCAACATCACTATGCCTTATACTCTATGGCCAGGCATATTGTATTTGGAGGATGTGGCCTCAGAATGTTGTATCCTATAGATATACACATTTGCACACATACACACACTTGCCAGGACTCAGAGGGTAACCCATGCCTATCTACCCATTTGTACAACAGTGCTGTGCTGGTACTGCAAGCTCCAGGTAGCCCATAGGGTGAAGGGTGTAACAAGGTACATTTATTGTCCATTACAGCAGCAGCCATTTCTAACTATGGCAATGGGGTGTGTAGTGTGTGAGAATGTCCTCAGGGTATTATCATCTGCAGGTTTACTAACACACAGACACTGGTATTCTCAGCAATGCACACTGCCACATTTGTCAGTACCAGTGTCCATAGGTGCAGGTGTTCCTAGTTGTGTACCAGGATATTGTCCATGGAGAGATGGGAAGAGTAGAGGATGTGGGTACAGTGGTATCATGCCACCTGACATTTGTCAGCAGGCCATCTATCAACTGATGTCACCTGAGTGATCCTCAGGGTGACAGTTAAATGCAACATCCAATCATCTGGTTGTCTCTTGCAGAGGGCCAGTGAAGTGCTCCAACTGACATTTATGCAACATACATTACATAACATGGCCAGTGTCTGGGTTGGAGACCTGTACCCAAGCATGTTCTGTTGACTGTGGTAATCTAGTTGAGGTATCCATGGTATGTGATGCATACAATGTGGGGTTTCCTAGCTGTGGCATTCATAACACAGCTGGGCAGACATGTCAGTGTCAGTCAAGCATAGATTGCCTGTGAGCAGCCAAGATGGATACCTGACATCTGCACATCTGTACAGAGGACAGACAGAAATTAGCTAGCCAACAGTTTATGCATTGGTATTAATGTTTTGACAGATAGATGTCTGACATTGATATGTATGCCATTGCTACATGACAGCAGCCCTCAATGACACGTCCTATACACATAGTAGTCTGCAGTTAATATCTACATATCAGATCAATATCCAATATCAAGTACTTAATAACACACAGCTCACACATCAAGAGCATGATAGTCAGTACTCAGAGTCTAGCTTTACATGCAGTGGTGTATGGTTCCAGTACTACAATATGCAATCTACTCTTACTTGGGAATCACTGTTAAGAGTAGTAACATAATGATACAATACATGCAAGTGTGACTGCATATAACCTAGGATACTACCCATGTATGAAACACATACAAAAGGAAAAGACTGTAGTACTAGCCATATATACGCAGCTATCCCAGACAGTATACTCACACCCCTTGTAATTGTAATGACAGCACATAGAAGCATATTATGTACATGGAATTGAATACACTTATTAAAGATGTCATTACCGTGCTATTTCATCAGACTGGAATGTTCATCAGACTGGAATGTGATCACTGGTTACTAGGGCTGAGCCATGCTTAGCAGGTGTAAGCATTGCTTCAATATAAATGCTAAGCAGATTTGCACACTGATAAGCAAAGCCTACACAGTGTAAGTGGCTTTTCGTTTAACCATACATTAGCAGCACTTACTATTGAGCAAACTCACACAAACCCACTTAAAGCTGCTCAAAACTGTCTTAACCACTCTATATCCAACAGTCCTTGTTCTGTCTAGCAAAAAAATTAACAGCCCCCACAGGTATTGAACCCAGGATCCTGTATACTGTAGTCAGAGCAGTTAACCACTAAGCCATCACAGCTGTGAAAACAGTTGTTTTTTCCAGTATATCTGTCAGTACACATAAATAATAGTAGTGAACAACTGCTTTGACTTCTACAATTGTGTAGTACTTGTTAGTGATATTAGTGTTTAATCCAGTATGTTGTTATATCCAAATATACACATATCAGATAAATATGGTGTGATACATCTGGGAAGGTGCATACACATAACAAGGATATGGATATATGTAGCTATATATATATATATATATATATATATATATATATATATATATATATACACACATATATAGCTATATGCATATATATATATATATATATATATATATATATATATATATATCTGTATATATATATATATATATGTGTGTGTGTGTGTGTGTGTATATATATTCATATATGTGTGTGTGTGTGTGTGTGTGTGTGTGTGTATATATATATATATATATATATATATATATATATATATATATATATCTATATATATATATATGTGTGTGTGTATATATATATATATATATATATATGTGTGTGTGTGTGTGTGTGTGTGTGTGTGTGTGTGAGTGTGTATATGTTTGTTTTTTTTTTGTCTTTCAGCTTTTCCTGGTTAGGGGTCACCACAGCGGAACTCCGGTCCACGAATGATTGGCAGTAAATTTTCACGAACGTCAAGGTGCCAGCTGGAAGTCCAACTTTCAATGATGGTACGCCCATTTACACATGTCTTTCGAATGCCATCTAACCGTGGGGAGGACATGCAGACTCCACACAAAAGGCACTCCCCGCACTCCAGCTGAGAATCGAACGCGAGAATCTCTTGCTGTGAGGCAACAATGCTATCGCTGCACCAATATATATATATATATATATATATATATATATATATATATATATATATATATGTGTATATGGTTTCACTTCGTATACTCGAGTTACTGAAATCCCCATTTTCAGTAACCCGAGACTATAAAGTCGAACCATTCTCAACGAAACCCACAATCCCAAATCACACAATCATGAACATACATTAACCATACACCACATAATACACACACCATTCCACCCACAGCATAGAAACCACACAACCCTACACTACATATAAGCAGGGGGCAAGCCCCCTGCACCCCATCCCCCTACTTATATATACCAACTCCAAGGTCGCACATAACATAAAAAAACCACGCCATATTCCACTCGCTCGCACAAAAATATACATCACACACACACAAACACCAACAAATCCAACACTCAGACTTACACCTCCCTACCCTTACCCACACATACAATGCACAAAAACACACACAGACACTCACCTGCAATATTAGGCACCATAACACTACACGCAATGTACCAGAAATGCATAAGCGTGGATTCGAGATATTCAAATTGGCTTTTATGCACTTTTGGCATTCTGGTTTTCGCATTCATGGTCTCGGGTTACTAAAATTCAGGATTTCAGTAACTGGAACTTATGAAGTGAAACCATGTATATATATACATATATATATATATATATATATATATATATATATATTAAGTATTGCAGGTATAAATGTGGAATGGTCCTACAGTAATGGAGGTTATGTTACAGACATGCTGTGTGGGAAGTCACTTCTGATACTGACATGTACGCCATCAGTTACTGACAGACATCATAAGATCATCATAGTGAAGTACCACACAAATCACAGTAATGATCCTGTGGAATACAGCCAAGATAAGACCAATAAACGTGGACAGTCTGACACAATCTGATCAGTGCAGAGGTATACACAGACCTCCTTAGTGCAAGATGTGTGGACCATGCCTGACAAAGTGGATGTTTACAGCCATGCAAATGGGGATATCACAAAAATACTGGAATAGATAAGCTCACACAGTTGATGTATTCACACACTCCTGTCTGTCCTAACACATATTAACTGGAGGAGCAGAGGTCCCAAGCCACATACTTCACACTACTTAGTGATATACATCTTTACACCATCCCACTGCTTTTTCAGACATACACAACAGTTATGGTGGCCTGGCAACAGTTTATCTGACAGATATCTGGACATAACATCACACTAGGTAAATACACTGAGCTGCTAGGAATGTCACAAAGTACTGTGCAAACTACAGGCAGACTGCCACAACACTGTCCCAAGTTTCCTATGGGGGAATATACATGTACTTGCAAATGTAGCAGGCACTACAGGCATGTAACAGCATGGAGTAAAAGACACCAGTGTGAAAGTGCATACCCACAACCAATCTGAACACAGTCACAGTCACATTATGGTAAGCCTAAGTAATATTACAGTATATGTACTGTGTGAACAACACTACCCTCATATGAGCCACTAACACACTAACCCTACATAGCCAGTGTAGTCTGATGCCTGACTGTGGTATGGGACATATGTCAATCTGGCCCTACAAACATGTACACTGATAGGGTACCATAAATTGGAGCAGCATGCAACATCAGATAGAACAGGACCAAGAACAATGACATCTGCCACAGTCTGTACACAGGCCAAGTAACATATTCACAATACACACTCTGTCAACAATCACCATAAGTAGACAGACCTTACTACTGTACACACTACAACAGAATGTCCAGGTTCTGTGCTCAAATATAAGGCCTACTATACATAACATGTCTAGCAGTCTGATATCTCACTGTCTTGTTATCAGGTATGATGTCAGTAAATAATGATGTACTGTACATATGCACCTCTTATGGCATGACATATGGACAAAGGGTGAGAGACCTGAGGGACAGAGGCACAAACACAGCACCAATATTGACATATTGCTGTGATAATCTGAGAAATTTCCTGGTGTAACAGGGTTTGTTGTGACATATTTCTTTCTGAGAGATATGAAGTCAGCAACTCACATGGGTGTCACCATGTACTGATTGCAATCATTAGAGTATGCTACTGCATATCTAAAGATAAGAAATGTGTGGGTAACACAAGACATGTAAGACTCCAAACTCTTGACAGTCTGCAGATAGCCCTACAGGTGAGAGTTTCCTCAACCACATAACACTGTGATGCCAGACTTTAAATCATGTAGAACAGCCATATCCACACAAACCCTTTTAAACCAACATTATTTCAAATGTAGAACAGCAATACTTACATTCTGCCCCCTTGTCTGGAAAATCCCCCTCCTGTTTGTTGGCCTGTCTCCACAGAGTATGTTGTAAGAGGTATTTCCAACTACCCTCTGTGATGCTGTTTGCCAAACACCCACTTGAAGTCCTGCTCAAAGTAAAGGAAAAGGGCCAACACCCACATGTAGTGCTTAGTTATAGGAGTGTGTTTTCATGCATTTGACTATAGGAATGATACCACAGCTGTTCCACATGCAGTTTGCAAGTGGGGGACTGCAATTTGTGCACAGGCCATCAGCTGATCATGTGCATTCCTTACAAAACTGAAGCTGCTGCCTATGCAAAACAGATGTACTTTTCCACATCCACCAGAGAGGGAGAGAGAGAGAGAGAGACAGAGACAGAGACAAAGTAAGAAAGGAAGGGTGCAAAAGAGTAAGAGCCAAGCGTGTTTGTGTATAATCCGTAGGTGCTGAGTGGTATCTGGGTATTATAACAGTTGTCTATATTGTTTACTAATCCATACTGTCACATAGTAATTGCATATGGCTGTACACATTTATGGCTGAGGATTGTCTACAACAACCTCTACAGTGTTTGAAAACTGTTGGCCTTATAATGTGGACAATGGGACATACAGGTCCTCAATAAAATGATGTAGCAAAACCCACACTGCAATGGATCCTGCCATTACACACTCACCCCCAACAGAACACTGATGACACATGCACAAACACACACTTACTAGTACTGAGTTTCAAATCCCTACCTGACTATGTATTGCGATTACAGTGTTATGCAGTTATTGCACAAGCCATGGAGCTTAAATGTTGGAGAGCTTTCCAAAGGTATCTTTGAAGGTGAGTGAAATCAGCAACAGTGCTAAAGAAGGGATAAGAGAAGTGTAGAACATGTGAATATCCGCAAAAGCAGGTGTCAATAGAGACGCACACACACTCAGTCAGGGAAACACACACATCATCACAGTTGGCAGGGTCAAGATTAGAAACCCTACCTTGCTAGTTTGCTACACTACAGTATTACACAGTTATCACAAGCGCTGCACAGCTTATATGGCTGATATATGGCCAAAGGGTTATGTCAAGGTGAATGACATCAGCAGGCACGCTAAAGTAGGCCAATGGGAGGTGTAGTGATTGTGAATGGCTTCAAAATCATTAATCTCCACACACACACACACACACACACACACACACACACACACACACACACACACACACACACACACACACACACACACACACACACACACACACACACACACATACATTTGCCAGTACTGAGATGCATAGGTTCACTGCTTTGCAGGTGTGTAGTAGGTGAATGGGCCTGATGGCTGTACAATGCTATGCAAAGGGAATACCTTGGCATCAGGCCACATGGCAATGGTCTCCAGTGTGGCTCAGGGGTGTAGTCCCTGGAATGGTCCCCACAGGTGGATATTGTATTCACCATCCACTCATCTGGGTTACTGTTGTGGGTGGCCAGTGATGTGCACTGCTTCCCATGTATATGATCTATATTCCATAACATGGACAGTGTCTGGGTTGTGCACATGTCCCACACATATGTCCTTTGACATGTGGAAGTCTATTGAGGTCTCTGGGGCATGTTGTGTGTACAGATTGTTATCTTCTGATGTAGCATTCCTTGACCTCATTTGGGGAGACCTGGCTATGGAACTGAAGTCATGCTTGCACCTACATTGACAGCATGATACAGATATTCAGTGGAGTTAGTGGCATCTGTCCATACAGGACATGTGTATAAGGTATGGTATTCCCTTTGTGGGTTACATTTGCAGACTCTACAGTTATTGCAGGCGTCCAGTGGGGAACGTAGCAAAAGGACCACTGTAAGCATTTATTTGTCTACTGTAGGGATGGAACAGGGTGCCATATCCTTTTACTTGCAGGATAACACAAACTCAGTCAGGAGATGTTACACATCACAGTACTTTCTGATGTCAGTGGCACTGTTGTGGTCAACAGGCAAGTAGTCCACTGCAATCACACCATGGTTACTATCTGTGAGGTAATATGCAGGGAACTACCAATATAGTGGTTGTTGCCTAGCCAAGTGTGTTTGTGCATGTGACATGGGTGGAGAGTGTTCTCTGAGTAATACAATGGTTGCCTATAATTTTCACCGATCCATAATGTCACATGTAGGGCTATGGATTGTCTACACAAGCCTTTCTGGTGTTTGACATCTGTTGTCTTTGTAAGGTGGACATTGTGACATATAGTAGATCCTCAATATAATAATTTAGCAAAACCCACCTCACAATGCATCCTGTTATTGCACAATCACAGCAGCCTCCACACAGGATACTGATGACAGACACACACATACACACTTGCCAGTACTGAGATTCAAACCCCTATCTCACTATGTATTGCTACTACAGTAGATCACATTTATCACAAGTGCCATGGAGCTTATTGGATGGATGTTGTCCAAAGGTACTTCTAAGGTGAGGAACATCACCAGCCTTTGTAAATACTGGCATTGGGTGACAGATCCCAAAAATACATTTACCCTAATCACACATTTACATTTGCCAGGGGTGAGGTTCAAACCACTATCTGACAATCTTTACGGACCATTATGTTATGCATTTACCACATGACATGGTTACTGACCTGACATGGTTTAGGGTTGGCAACAGGTACTTGTAAGGTGGATGATATCTGCAGGACTGCTAAAGCCAGGATCTGAGATGTGTACTAGCTGTAAATGTGGCCAAAATCTTTGGGGTACATAAATACATATGTACACACACAAACACTTGCACAGATGAGATTCAAACCCATGCTGAGTAATTATTGCCGCTGCATTGTTCTGCATTTATGACACACACCACAGAGCTTATAGGGCTAGCCCTTGTCCAAAGGGGTATTTCAAGGCAACTGACATCAGCAGGTTTGTTAAAGTAGGGCAATGGGAGGTGTAGTGACTGTGAATGGCCTCAAAATCATTAATCTCTGCACACACCCACAGAGTTCCACAACTGCTATGACTGGGATTAGAACTCCTACCTGACTAGTATGTTACACTATAGCATTAAACATTTATCGTACACACCACAGAGCTTATGGGACTAATCTTTGTCCAAAGGGGTATTTCAAGATGACTGACATCAGCAGGCTTGCTAAAGTAGGGCAATGGGAGGTGTAATGATAGTGAATGGCCTCAAAATCATTAACCTCTACACACACACATGCAGAGTTTCACAATTGTCATGTCTGGGATTTGAACGCCTATCTGACTAACATGTTACTCTGTAACATTACACAGTTATTGCACACTCTATGTAGCTTACAAGGATAGCCATTGTCCAAAGGGGTATTTCAAGGTGACTGACATCAGCAGGTTTGCTAAAGTAGGGCAATGGGAGGTGTAGTGACTGTGAATGGCCTCAAAATCATTAATCTCTTCCCACACAGAGTTTCACAGTTGCCATGTCTGAGATTAGAACTCCTACCTAACTAGTAGGTTACATTATAGTATTACACATTTATCCCACATGCCACGGGGCTTATAGGGCTAGCTTTTGTCCAAAGGGGTATTTCAAGTTGACTGACATCAGCAGGCTTGCTAAAGTAGGGCAATGGGAGGTGTGCACATGTGAATGACCTCAAAATCATTAATCATTACACGCGCACACAGAAACGCACACACACACACACACACACACACACACACACACACACACACACACACACACACACACACACACACACACACACACACACACACACACACACAGTTTCACAGTTGCCATGTTGGGGATTAGAACACCTACATAACTAGTATGTTACACTATAGCATTACACAGTTATCGCACGTACCATGGAGATCATGGGGCTGATAATTGGCCAGAGGGTTATTTCAAGGTGACTGACATCAGCATGAGTGCTAACATGGTCTATGGGAAGTGCAGTGTGTGTGAATGGGCCATATTCCATTCTTCTGGGAACACACACACAACACTCAGTCACACACAACTTTACATTTGACAAGACTAGGTATACAAATGTTAGATGAATACTGATTTGTACTATTATGTTACACAGTTATCACAAGCACCACAGACACTATAGGGCTGAGGGCTACCAAAAGGAAATATCTAGTGATTGACATTGGCACATCATGTGATATTGGCCAATTGGATGTGTGGTGGGTGGAACAGGACTCATGATGGCAATCTCTTTGTCAATGACTGCCTCTCTCTTCCTCACACCTGTGTGTGTGTGTATACGTTTGACCTGTTATAGTGCGGTCGCCTTGGATATGTGTGAATATTCCTATCCAATGAGTGTGCAAAGCATGACTGGTGTGCAATGTGGTGTGTGTGCACAGACATCTCTGACTGACAGATATGTATAGTCCACTGTTGTTGTCAGACATGGGCTTCATTTCTCTAAGTGTAGGAGCATGCCCAGTATGACCTTCTGTATTGAGTGTGTGAATCCATTCCAGGTAGGTTGTACTCCAGTGCAGGATTTTGTGTTCTACACCTACAGCTAGCAACCTGTTTCTGCAGGATTTCTGTAGATAGGTTGACAATATGGAGTCACAATGGGTGACAGATAATGGGATACTGTAACTATTGCTGTCTGTGCTGCTTGTGTTACATTGTTGGTGTTAGCAGAGATATTCAAACATGTACTGTTTTACAGTGTGATATATTATGTCTTCAGCTACCAACAGATATACTTATTTGCTCACAGTTATTTCCTGGGAAATACAAGATGAATGAAGCTGTGTCCAGTATTGTGGTCTGCAGCCTACATATTCTTGCACACTCATGCCATTCTGGAGGGATAGCTGCAGACACTTGCTGATGGATCTGTGTAAATGGTCCAGCACCTTGGTACTGTGGTGGCTGAGGATCCTCTGCTTGTACATCTATTGACATAACAGAATGGCCATATCCTGCTGTGGTCATACCTTTCAGCTGTACAGATTCACCCAGTTACCCAGAGGCAGGGCTCATATATCTAGTCAGTTCCCCTTCACATTGTGGTTTACGAGCAGGTTTATAGCCACCCATTACTGGATTTGCAGGCAGGGGTAGCATGGGCACACATCAAAGTTTCAGACTTCACACACTCCTTGGCGTCTGTGCTTCTACATCCCCCACTCTGTTATTCTATCCTTTTCCTAACATTATGCGAGTGATATCTGCAAAGTATCCCTATAGTTGTTCCTTCATCCCAGTGTTATTTAGGGGTTGGTTCATAGTTCATGCAGTAGGACATGGTGGGCATGCTACTGGGATTTGCCAACATGGCCTTGCATTTGTGTTCTGTGGACTGTTATGTTGTTATTTGGGACCCCATGAGATAACATACATTGGCAGTACAGGTGAGGCACAGGTCTTTGACAGAGGACTGTAGGGCATTTGATAGTGATGCAGGCCATCTGTAGATGCCAGTGCATTCTGTCACTCCCACAGTCCCAGGCTATGAGCCACTGGATTCCTATGGGATGACAGGGTAAGTGTATGAGGTGTTAATGGCAATAGTTCCTATCCCTATTAATCCATTGGTCTAGATGCTGCAGGGTGCTGCTTACAGCTAGGGACACACCTGCATAGGACACCTCTTCAGCATGTTGCATTATGTGGGTATTCCCATACAGAACTGTGGGGGTCATGCTGTATTCATTCCCAACAGCAGGGATATGACCTGTGATAAACCTGTGGATGATGGTGGGGTGAGCTGTGTGCATGTGTGATATGGAGGCTTCTTGCAGCTGACTCACAGATATACCTGGGACATTCCACTTATGCTGCCTTGTGTGGGGACATAGGCATTTTCTCATTACAGCATAACTGTGCCTTTTGTGGTCTGCCAGAGATTGGCCAGAATATGTTAATATTCCAAACTACACAGACAACTAATGTGCTGCTAACCTGTATGCACAATTCCAAAGGTGTGTGCATTTGACAGTTACATTTTATGTACTCTGTCTAGGGTACTTCCACCTGTGTACTGTGTGTATGTTTGGGCCCACATTCATGGCATGTCCATCTTTCAGATGGTGGCAGATATTGACCTCTGAACAATGAGTATTGGTGACTGCTGAACTGGGTCTTGCTGGGATGCATTGTGGTTGGCACTGCAGTTGTCAGAACATGGCTCTGTCATTGACAGTAGTGGCCATAGGCCACCGGGATACAACCCTCCATGCCTACATGCTGACCACTTCCACACAATGTACAACACACAACAACCTAACACACAGAGCCCTGCATGTTGTACAGATGCAGCAATGTATCCTGTAAATTGGGCCAGCTCAGGTAATCTGTGCTCCACTGTTATTAACCCCACTCGTACATATTGCTGCATTTCGACATAGGATTGTGGGCACACCTGACAACTGTAAACATTTGCTATGACTGTATTGGTATTTCAGGTACTCTGTTGGCTTCTATTTCATGTTGTATTCTGACCTATCATGCAGACTAGAGGCATATCAGTAGAGTGCAGATCTTAGGTTTTATTGACCTACATTTCAGTTTCAGGCTTCATACCCTGCAGAACTAACATACAACTGACTGACCTGATGTAGTCTGTTTGTGTAGGTCTGGAGGGCTGGAGGGGGGCTGTTATCCATTGCCATTAATTGGAGGCCTTAGCACAGCCTTTTGATATAGTCATCTACACCTCTCCTGCTGGCTGAAGCTGTTGTTGGGTATGTGAACCTCACTGACATGCATGTGTGTGTCCTATGGACACACATTTGGGCCACCACATGTACTGCAGTGGGATTTGTCACCTTGTCTAGTACTGCCTACTTTGTTGATACCAGTATTTGTTATGGATTCCATGCTGCCCATATAGGTGTCCACTATCTGCTGCCATCCCATTCAGCCACCCGATTCCCTTGCATGATCACATCCATACCATAGATACAACTAGCAGAACATACTACTCAATTCAGCAAGTGATAGGAAAAGTGAGTTACTTGTGGATGTGCCTGTATTGAAGATGCTGCTAGAGGGCTGACTATGTCAGATGCACATAGTACATTCCCTATACATGGTAAAGCACAGGTAGTGTCATGTTTGGCATCCCTTTTACTGTAAGTGCGAGTCAGAGAGAGGTGTCATTCTCTGGGTTACTACCATGTCAGTGTATGTGCTATGCGTTGCCTCTTTGCCAAAACCTGGGCATACTGGGAATGTCTCCTTCTGCCAACATGGGCAGGCTCAGGTTGTTCCTCCACTGAGTTACTCTGTGCATGTGCTGGCCTTGGTAATGGTGGTGGGCTGTGTGGCCCTGCCCCATGCTGTTCCTGCTGCAGCTGTTTCCACAGGATCATATTGTGTAACATGGCACATACAATAAAAATTTGTGTACATGTAGCTGGAGAGTACTGCAAGGCTCCACTGGATATGTCCAGGCACTGGAACCATGACATGAGCATCCCAAACACACGTTCTATTATGATTCTCATTTTTGCATGTGCCTTATTATGGAGTTCTTCTTCAGGTGTGTGTACATTTCTGATGGGTTTCATCAGCCATGGCTCCAGTGCGTAACCAGTCTCCCCAACTAGGTGGCCATATGGGATACCCCCACTGGCAAATCTCTAGTTCAGCTGTGTCATATGCCAGATGTGGGAGTCATGATAGCTTCCCGTGCTGCCAGCACACACATTCATTATAATGCCCTGCTCATCACACACAACCTGGTAGATGATGGAGGGGAAGCCCTTGCAGTTTATGTAGACCCTACCCAGCTCACCATATGGTGATTTGATGTGTATGTGTGTGCAGTCTGTAGCACCCACTACCTCAGGGTATTCTGCTATTTGGTGGAAGAGATGCATATTGCTGGTTAGTGCCTCACAGGTGTTGAGAAAACATATGTGCTCACTGGTATGTGCTGACATGGCATCCAGGAACTGGTGGAGTACCCTGGATGCTGATGCCCATGAGATTCCCCATGATATCCCCATGTGGCCTTTGGAATGTACCTGTGGCTAGTATTTTTAAGCCTACACTTAGCTTGGGATCCACTGGGATGGGTTCCCCTCTGTTGGTGCTGTGTGTGAGGTGTGGCCGGCACAGCTCAACAATTTGCTGTAGGATGTCCCTGTCCACCCTATAGCACTCCACGATCTCCATCTCATGTAGCCCCTGGTAGGTTACCCTGGGTCTATACACTCTTCTCCTTCTCCTCAATGTGGGTTGGTCATCAGCATTCTCATCCTCACCACCCTCAGCCTCTTCCACATATTGATGTATGAGAGCAACAGCAGCCCCTATCATTTTGTTAGTTTTGTCTGGTAAAATTTCCATGTCTGTGTACACCGGTGGTATAGAGTTTGTGGGAAAAACCAGAGTGAAATGTGTTTGCAGAGTTTTTAGTAGTGTGCTGGACTGGGCTGCTGCCTGTAAAATTGGCTGATTCTGATACATTTCACCTGCCAGCTATGCTAGTTCACCTTGATTACCTTCCTGCTGCTGTTTTCCCTTCCCATTGCCTTCCCGTTTAACCCCGAGGTGCACTGCGCATACCCAGTACTCAGATGTGAACAAAGCTGCTATTTCCTGTTTTTTTTTTGTTTGGTTTTTGTTTAAAACCTGGTGCAGGATGCAAACACCCGTTTTGGCAATGTAAACACTGCTAGGTAGCCTCAGACACACCCCCTTCCTTGGCTGTGCTTAGCGAAGGGCAAACACGGGCCACCGAGCTCCATTAAGCTTACAGCATGCATGACACTCCCCCTTATGAGGTCATCTACCTCTTAGGCTTGCACCATGGTGTTGCTGTACTTTCACAGTTGGGTGCTAGCTAACACTAGAGGGAAATCTGTGATTCAGTATCAATCCCATCATTTGCATAAAACTGACTGCAAATGCATGGTTACAAGACTAACACTCAGCCTTCCCCATTAGCAACCACTTTTCAATGGTATTGTTGTCTTCTGCATGCCATTGACTATTATGGCAGAATGCTGATTTTGGTTTAAAAGCTTATTTCCTATTTTGTTTTTATTTTCAGGCCGATCCTGTTTGCGCACCGCTGCTCTACGCTTAAATGGCCGAAATCGGCCAAAAAATAAGTAATTTTTATAATTTTGCAACTATTTACTATGCCAATGGCCATCTATTTGGCCATTGGCATGCTTACTACATTGAATACATGCTTTCTTTGGAGCTGTCATGCCTTCGTTTTATAATTTGCAGAAATGTATTCGGTTAGTAGCCGAATACATTTCTGCAGGTTACACTATTCCTGCACGGATGCCTGCCTGCTTCCTGGAATGCTAATTCACCTCATTTGTATGGTTTTCACCTGCAGATGGGGTAATTAGCATACAGGAGGTATGTCTGTGCAGGAATAGTGTAAGAGCACTTGTGCACATCCCAGGAGCTCATTCCTGGATCGCTCATTGGCCATATTGTGTGCAGCAGCTCTTGCACTATTCCTGCACACCATGCAGAGCTTGTTGAATCCTGGGGAATGTAATACAGCTTTTAAATAATAATTGGTTTATTAATTGCTATTAATGCAGTTAATTGTGATTGTTATGTAAGGAATGCAATATTAGATCCATTGATGGTGCCAAGGCACCAGATTGGTGGTTCAAAACAGAAGTTACTGCACGTCAGTCTTTTTAATTTTTTTACATTTTGTTATAAAAAAAAAAATGTTCGCACACTCCACTAAAAGACAGATGAAGGTTTTCCTTAGACTCGCTACTTATTACAAGAAATCCGTTCCTAATTTTACAATTATTACCTGTTCCTTTGACAGATCTCACAAGGGGGAATGCTTTATCAGTATGCAATTGTCTCTCAGGGTCACCATAATAGTCAGTACTACACAGGGTGACTAAAACCACTGCAGGAAATGTGCTGTGCAAAATGTGTGTCCATATGACCCACACATGCCAGTCAGGATGTTTCTCATACCAAACAAAAGTTGTAGCCAGCAGGACAGGTGGACACAAACCCAATCAGGACCTGTGCCATGGCCCCAGAATGATGGCTAGGGTTAACCCCACTCCCAGGCCTACACAGACAGACCACAGCAGGGCAGGCAGTGGGATGCCAGTTCTGAAGGGTAGGATGTCAGACAATAATATGTAGGATAACCAAAGCCACGATCTGTAGTACACAGGTGTGCCTCTAGACAGCATGATAGTTAGCAATACAGAATGAAATGGAGTCCATGACATACCAGTAAAGTGATAGCAAATGTGTACATGTGTCACTTGTGCCCCCCATCCTACATAGCAATTGTAATGACAGTCAGGGTCTGCCCCCCCACTCCCATGTAGACATGTAGAAACTTTCAGGTGTGCCTATACCCCCATCTCAGATTAGAAATGTAGTAACAGTGCCCCCCCCCCACCAATCCAGTGTAGATAAGCAGTAACATGCATGCATAGGTATAATACAAGTGGAGCAGAGATGCCCAGAGTTGGCCAAAGTAGTAGGATAGGTTGTAGCATGTGCAAAATATGCAGGTCTGTGTGTGTTAGGATGGTGTGTGTTTCATATTGTGTGAGAGTGGTCAGTATGTATTCATGTCGAGGTAAGACCTGGTGGCCATAGCCCAGTACTGCTGATGACAGGGAGAAGCCCTCACGTCTGCAGTGCCAAGGACAATCCCCACCAGTATATCACCTGCCAGAAGTAAGCCAATGTAAATGTATGGTGGTAATATGTGTCACCATCTGAAAGACTGACACGGCATGGCTGTTGGGCTATATATACAAGCAGTACACAGGGGGAAGTACCCCAGACATACAGTATACAGTGTATCACTGTGAAATGGAGACACCCTTGGAATTGTACATACAGGTATACATCACAGCAACTGGTCCCGTAGTAGGAGATACCGGGATGTCCGCCTGAACAACTGCAGATCACAAAGGAGGTAGGACTGATATATTGGGAAACAGCTGGTGTACCTGCACATGCCAGCATACCTGGAATGGTCCATGCATATCTGTGTGTCAGATGCAAGTAGTGTCCATAGCACACATGCACCCAGCTCATGCAAACACCACCCACAGGTTCCTCTGGCCATATCCCTGCTGTGGGAAATGGATACAGTATGACTCCTCCTGTACATGACAATAGTGGAAGAATGCAGCATGCAGTGCAGGTGTCCCATTCATGTGTGTCCCTAGCTGTACGTAACACCCTGCCAGCATCCACACCACCTGATCAAGACTGATAGAAGGAATGTGCATGAACACCCATCACACCTACCCTTTCAACCTAGGGGAATATACTGTATGCTGGTCTGCGATTGTAGGCCTGGCAGAATGCAACGGCCTGCCACAAGTGGCCCGCTGCAACACCTAATGCCCCACAGGCCTCTGCCAAAAGCCTGTGTCTCACACATACTGCCAATGTATGTTAAGTCATGGACACCCACATAACTGTGATGGGGTGATACTTTTAGGGAAAGTATCAGAGAATGTCTGCATAATGTATGGAAGAGGTTAGAATAATGGGGGGTGGGAGCATGGCCAGCATGGAATGTGCAGGGTCTGACACCAAGCTGTTTGCCCACATTATCTCTGGCTGCAAATACATAAATGGGTGCCTACACACCTGCTCATACACCACAATAGGGTTAATGTCCTGACCCATGGCCCCTGCCTCTGGGTGACCCCTGCGAATCTGTACAGCTGTGAGGCATTGTCACAGCAAGATAAGCCCATACTGTCTTGTCAATGGGTGTACAAGTATGGTATCCCCTGCCAGCACTCTACCAAGGTGCTGAACTGGATACACAGACCCAACAACAAGTGTCTGCAGCTCCCCCTCCAGAATGGCATAATGTACCATGAATACGTAGGTGTCTGCCCACAATACTGGACACATATGCAGTCACCCTTGTCCCCCAAGACAGCACTGTGAGCAAGAATGCCCACCTAGCAGTACATGAAGACAGAAAGCATCACTGTGTATAACAGTACACGTCTGAATATCTCTGCTAACAGTGATACCATGCAGCTGAATCAGCACAGACACAATCACCTACAGTACACAATACCCCCTACACAGTTTGTACCCATATTGCCAAATGATCGACGGATACCCTGCATAAAGACCTTGTTACCTGTAGGTGTACAACACAAAGGTCTGCACTGGAGTACAAACTACCTGGTATTGCTCCACACATTCTATACAGAAGGGCATACTGGGCATGCTCACACACTTAGAGAAATGAAGGCAGTGTCAGTCAACAACATACTGAAAGGTCATACTGGGCATGCTCACACACAATCAAAAGAAGCCTATGTCTGCAAACAACTGTGGACCAGACATATCTGGCAGTCAAAGATGTTAGTGCAGACACTCCTCAGTATGCACCACTCATGCTTTACACACACAGTCGATAGGAATACATGCATATATCCAAGGACAATACACTATAATAAGCCAAACCTACACACTACATAGATGTGTGGGAGAGAGTGACTGTGACAAGGAGCCAACCATTATGAGGCTTGCCCCCCGCAGCACACAGCCAAATGACCACAACCACATGATGCTCAGATGTCACTCACTGTAGACAGTAGCCACTGGTATCTGTCAGCATTACGGACTATGTGGTGCAAGTGCTAGCTGTGCAACATGACTGTACAAGGAAGTCATCTAGCAGCTGTATACACGTACCTGTGGAATATAACACTGCGTGTGGCTGCATGTGGTGTGTCAACCTCTAGATGAATGAGTTATGGCCCATGCACACACACTGCCCTCCCCATAGCCCTACTATGGCAGACCCGCTGAGGTCATCTGCTTTGAAATACACCCTTGGGAAACGTGTAGCCCAATAATCTCTGTAGCGCATCCCATAGCTGCGTACTGCTGTAGAGTGATAGAGTAGCTAGGTAGGTGTTCTAACCCCAGATGTGGCAACTGTTTCTGTGTGTAAGTGTGCATGTCTGTCTGAGTAGAGAGCAATGCTTTTTACGGTAGCCACACTCCGTACAATTCACATACTCAACTTTGGCAAGGCTGCTGATGTCACCCACCTAGAAATACACCTCTGGAAAGGACATAGCCCAGTAATCTCCATAGCACATCCCGTAACTGCTTACTGCTGTGGAATGATAAATTAGCTAGGTAGGTGCTCTAACCCCAGACGTGGCAACAGTGTGCGTATCTGTGTGTCGAGAACAATGCTTTTTTATGGTAGCCACACAACGTAGAATTCCCATACTCAACTTTGGCAAGGCTGCTGATGTCCCCCACCTAGAAATACACCTATGGGAAGGTTGTAGCTCAGTAATCCCTGTAGCATGTCCTGTAACTGTGTACTGCTGTAGAGTGATAAAGTAGCTAGGTAGGTGTTCTAACCCCAGATGTGGCAACTGTGTGTGTACGTGTGCATGTCTGTCTGCGTAGAGGGCAGTGCTTTTTACGGTAGCCACACTTCGTACAATTCCCATACTCAACTTTGGCAAGGCTGCTGATGTCACCCACCAAGAAATACACCTCTGGGAAAGTTGTAGCCCAGTAATCTCCATAGCGTGTCCCATAACTGCGTACTGCTGTAGAGTGATAAAGTAACTAGGTAGGTGTTTTAACCCCAGATGTGGCTACTGTGTGTGTGTCTGTCTGTGTAGAAAGCAATTCTTTTTATGGTAGCCACACTCCGTACAATTCCCATATTCAACTTTGTCAAGGCTGCTGATGTCACCCACCTAGAAATACACCTCTGTGAAGGGTGTAGCCCAGTAAGCTCCGTAGCGCATCCTGCAACTGTGTACTGCTGTAGAGTGATAAAGTAGCTAGGTAGGTGTTCTAACCCCAGCCATGGCAACTGTGTGTGTAAGTGTGCATGTCTGTCTGCATAGAGAGCAGTGCTTTTTACGGTAGCCACACTCTGTACAATTCCCATACTCAACTTTAACAAGGCTGCTGATGTCACCCACCTAGAAACACACCTCTGGGAAGGTTGTAGCCCAGTAATCTCTGTAGTGCATCCCGTAACTGCATATTGCTGTAGAGTGATAAAGTAGCTAGGTAGGTGTTCCAACCCCAGATGTTGTAAGTGTGCATGTCTGTCTGTGTGCGTAGAGAGCAATGCTTTTTACAGTAGCCACACTCCGTACAATTCTCATACTTAACTTTGGCAAGGCTGCTGATGTCACCCACCTAGAAATACACCTCTGGGAATGTTGTAGCCCAGTAATCTCTGTAGTGTGTCCCATAACTGCATATTGATGTAGAGTGATAAAGTAGCTAGGTAGGTGTTCCAACTCCAGATGTCTCAAGTGTGTGTGTCTGTCTGCGTCTGTCTGCGTAGAGAGCAATGCTTTTTATGGTAGCCACACTCTGTACAATTCCCATACTCAACTTTGGCAAGGCTGCTGATGTCACCTACCTAGAAATACACGTCTGGGAAGGTTGTTGCCCAGTAATCTCCATAGCGCGTGCTGTTACTGCGTACCACTGGATTGTGATTTAGAACTGTGGCAGGGTTCCATCTCCTCCCATGGCAGTTTTGGATGTTTTGTGTGTGTCCATGTCTGTATACAGAGCAATGCATTATATGCTAGTCACACGCAATACATCTCACATGGCCTACTTTGGCAATCCAGCTGATGTCATTCCTCATAAAAGACAGCTTTGTGGAAGGAGTCCCATAGTACTCCCCCTGGTGTGTCCTATAACAGCTCTATGCTGTAGTGAGGTATAGACCACTGTCAGGGGTCTATACCCACACATGACGGTCGTGGATGTTTTGTGTGTGTCTCACTGTGTAGGGAGCATTGCATTTTAGGGTAGTCACCCACAGTACATTTCAAATGGCCTACTTTGGCTATCCCTCTGATGTCATTCATTGTGGAATACACCCTTGGGGAAGGAGTACTTCAGTAATGTGCATGGCGCATACTATAACTGCATAGTGCTGAGGTGTCCTAAACTAGTTAGGTAGGGGTTCAACTCCCAGACATGACAGGTGTGCGTGTGTGTTTGTGTGTGTGTGTTCGTATCTTGCACCTTGTGTAGAGGTGGTTGTGAGCATGTGGCCACTGTGTAGCAGGTTTTGCATATGTCTTATATGGTGGCATTACTATATAGCACAATGTCCACCATACAGGGATAACAGTTGTGAAATAGCTGAAAGGCTGGACTGCAAAGCTATACCCATACATGTGACATCAAGGCCAGGCAGTCACATTTAGCAACCCCAGTATTACCCAGAGCACACTCTCAACCCACGTGTCATATGCACACACATGCATAGGTAACAGCCAATATGTGGGTAGTACACTGCTTATTGGCCACTGATAGTAACCATGGAGTGATAGTAGTGGACTACAGAGGGCATGCTCCCTGTCCATCTGTCCAATATGTATGTACATGCTGACAGTGCACCTCCCCCATGTTCCCCAATGGACACCTGCACCACCTGTGAAGCCATCACATGTGTACCACAACTGACATACCATGCCTGACAACATGCCCTGTATGGACAGTTGCCACTGACACCAGAGAATGCTGTCAGCATGCTATCAATGTAGGTGCAGGTAAACCTGGTGCCTATTACCTGTCCCCACCCCAGGGGGCAAGACTGGCCCATATGATGGTATTCTTTGTTCACAACATGGGCCTGACACCCCAGGTACAGTTCCACATGTCACTGTACATGCATGTGGGAGGTGTGCACATCCCTGACACCATCCATATCATGGAGTAAGGAACACATACATGGCAAGTGATGCACACCATTGGCCACACACAATAGTCACCCAGGTGACTGGTTGCGGGATACAATACCCACCTGTGTGGGCAAGAGTGGAAACTACAGCCCTGAGACACAATGCAGACCATTGTCATGTGGCCTGATGCCAAGGTATACCTATCACCTACCCTTGTATAGCCTGCTGCCACAGTCGATCACCACACACCCGTGCAGACATACACCCATGCATGTCAGTACTGACACCCTGTATATGTGATGGTGTGTTGCATGGTGCGTATGCTCACAGCCACACTCACTACAACCCCCATGCACATACAGAAGTATGCTGTCAGATGTCAGACACCTCCTCATACCCTTTGTCCATACAACCTCCGTATGACCCATGTGGTGCACGTGGTACCTGCACAGTGATGTGTTGTGGCAATCCCACTACTGATGAATTGTACCCCAGGCCCTGCCAAGTGTGTCAATGTGTGTGTGTCCCTGTGAGAGTGTGGCTGTGTTGACACTGGCACCTGTTCATGATGATAGGCATGTGTATGTCACCTGCTGTATAGCCATCATATCCCTGTTGCAGATGTCACGCACCATCACACATATGTTCTGAGGACTCCACAACAGGTAACCCATGTGGCACAGCCATTACCTGCATCGAACTGTGAATGCAGTACATAGTTGTCAGGGGTTTGATACCCTGTGCTGGTAGGTGTGTGACACTAAGAAGCTGCTGTTTTACTCCCCCCAACTCTCCCTGGCATGTCTTTGCCTCTGTCTGCCTCTCCCACTCCCTCTCTGGTGGATGTGGAGACCTACACCAGCTTTGCTTAGGCAGCAGCATGTGTAATTTAAGTGATGCTCATGATCAGCTGATGGCCTCTGCATGAATCGTAGCCTTCCCCTAGCTGATTGCATATAGAACAGCTGTGATAACATTCCCATAGCCAATTGCATGGAAACACACTCCTATATCTAGGAACATCATGTTGGTGTTGGCTGTTGTCATTCACTGTGAGCAGGAACTAGATCTGTTGGTTGGCAACCAGCATCTACGATGGATTGACAATTTACCTTCAACAACATACACTGTGGAAACAGGGCAACACACAGGAGTGGGATGCGCCTGACCCACCTACAGACTGTAAGTGCTGCTATACTGCATGTGGCGTACAGTTGGGTTAACACTGTGTGTGTGTGGATATGTCTTTCCTACATGCCTCCATACCTGCCATGTCAGTTCCATATTTATGTGTAATCCTCATCTGCAGGGTCATCTGCAGACAGGGCAGTGTGTTGTGCCATTAGTTCCATGTATTACCAACAGAGCATCTATCTGTGGACTGCATACGGTAGTGTGAGGAGTGCAGTCTGTAGATGGTGAAAGCCATGACAGTTACCAGTGTCTTATCCCTCATAGGACATATGTTGCCACAAACCCTGTTACAACGGTACATGTATGAGGTTATCACAGCAACATGTCATTATTGGCCCTGTGTATGTGCTGCCAGCCACAGCTCTGCCAACTTGTGTACATATGTCGTGCATGACATGGTGTGTATGTGCTGTACACCATAATTAGTGTCAGCATATCTGCTAATAAGCCAGTGAGATATCAGAACGCCACACATATTATGTACAGTAGGGGTTATATTTGTTGACATAACCTGGACATTCTGTGGATGTTTGTACAGTCCTACATGTGTGTGTGTGGGCATCAGTGTTACAGACAGCAGGTAGCAATAACCTCTACAGGAGAACCGGCACACACAGGGCAGCTACATATGTGTAGGAGGTTCAGGGACTACAGACAGAGTGTGAGTAGAGCTGTGTTATGCTTTGTATAGTAACCGGTGTTACAGAGTGTGTGTGTACATACTACTTTGCCTTGGAATGCAGTCTGTCTGAATAGCTCTCAACTGTGGGTCTATCCTCTAGGCAGCCAGAGGTGTGCCAAACATGTATTGTCTGTCCACCACACAGGTCCTGTGTCTGATATCCCACTGGCAGTGTGTCTGTGTGTGTGGAGTGCTATCAGTACATGACCTACATATCAAGCTTTGCAAATATGACATGCTGTGGGGGGATGTTCCGTAGTGGGCTCTGAGTATATCACATTGCCATGGCTGCCATCAGTCCACGTCTGTTGTATCCCCCAGGCATATGGTGTGGCTGGGGCCATATATTTGTAGGTGTCACCTACACAATGTGTGTGCTCTTATGCAGTCCAGAGGCCACTGTACAATACAGTGGTATATGGCCCTGTAGTACTGAGTCGGGGGGGATCACCATAGATGACCTAGGCTGTTAAATATGTGGGGGTATCAGGGGTGAGCTGCCATAAGGTACCTGGATGTAAAGTGCCATATACGTCATCTATATGTACATCACATACATGTATTTGGTTACATAAAGCCTACTGCCACCTGCCAGACAGACTGTTCTGTTTGTCAGTGTGATGGTGTCAGTTATGCCTTGTTATGTCACAGTTACAACCCATGTGGTCACATGACGTCTTTACCTCTCACTGCTGTTGCACAGACTGTAGATAGCAGCTGCTGAACTATACACCTGCATTACACACTGTTGATCGTTTGGTATCCTGTGGCCCAGTCAGGCCTCACTACTGTACAGATCTAAGGACTTGGCTTGGACAGCGATGGCTGTGAACCTTTCCAGACTACTGCATTAGTATACCTGTTTCACGGTTGCATTCCTCTGTTTATATGGATGTCACTGTCTGAACAGCTATATGACATGGCATGTAGAACTGTCATGGTACACAATGAAATGTATTCCATTTCTGCAAACCTGTGTGTGGAGTTCGCCCAATGACCTCTCTGTGGATATATGTTGCAGGCAATGGTCGTCATTTGTATGGGTGGCTCATACAGTGTCCAGTTGTTCAGGGGTTAGCTGTAGGCATAGTGGCTGTTCCATATTGTGTGCACCGACTACATATGTATCCTACTATACATATATCCGTGTGTGTATGTGTAGTCACATGTATATCCATATAATATCCATATATATTTGTGTGTATATATATATATATATATATATATATATATATATATATATATACATACATATGTATGTATGTATCTGCATATCTTTGACTGTGTATCTGTATCCTGGGGATGTTGCTGGCTACCACAGTTTACATTACCTATGGGAGGCAGACTGTACTGCATGATATGTCAACAGTACCAGCCTGACATCATACAGGTGGGATCTTGTACTCTCAACTTCCTGTGCCCATGTCGTGTCATGTCCTGGTTATGGGATCTGCAACACTTGGTATTGTATTGCGGGCTGGAAGTGTTTGGCCATGGGGGGATATCTACATGTACAAGACGTATAGTGTGTGGAGCCTCTCAACCCCAGTAACGGCGCATGTGGACATATGTGTGTTTGTTAATCTGCCATTGCTCTCTACAGATGTATGGCCATATGTACCGATATAGATATATATATCTGCTGACATATACGTAACTATGTCCGTATATACCTACATAGCTGTATATCTGCATACACATATGTAACGTGCTGTGTATATGTAAACATATAGGTGTAGACACATATATGCGTCAATGTAGCCATTAGCATGTATATATGTCCATATATAGTAATATCTATGTATATAGTGTTAGAAAGCAATATAGATATATATATATATATATATATATATATATATATATATACATACATATACAGATATGTTGTAGCAGTGTAGATAATAATATATTTACACACAGATACATGCAGATGATGGTATACAGTTTCTGTACAGTTGCATGACTGGACTGGTTGATATGTTTCGGATATTGGCCTGACTTTCTACAGCTGTATTGGCCTACTGTTAGACCATTGTAGCTGTGTTGTGGAGGGTCCTGGGGCCAAGAACTGCATGTGCTGGATATTGCATTGCACAGCATATCTGTTCTGGCTGTGGTGGGGGGGGGGCATAGCAGTCATCACCAGGTTAACCTCATCTGAGCCCCCACCCCCATCAACTGTGCATAAGGTCAGTTATTTGTGGTGGGGGTTCCGGTTGTTATTCCTATCTGGTGCTGCAAGTCACATATCTATCAATATATATATATATATATATATATATATATATATATGTATATCTATATTTATATCTAAATATATGTGGACAAATGTATCCACCCACCTACATACCATTGATGTGATATGATGTATGTGTGAGTCGGACATTTATATCTACCTGTGTATCTCACTACATTTACAGATCTATGACTGTCCATATGTCCATTCATGACTGGCTCACAATATTGGCCTGCCCCACATTCATCTGGTCACTTGACGTGGATGATGTCAGGCATGTCATCAGTCAGGAATGCCGATACATTACAGTTGCATACATCATATTGTTCAGATTATGTGTATTACAACAGATCACTGTTTACTTAGCAATGTTTTACATTTATATGAACAATATTTCACGTGTCCAGATATGTACCCCACTGTTGTCATACTGTGTCCACAATGTTTGTAATGAGTTTGAGTGTTGTGATATTAGTACACTTCCCCTTATGCAGATTGACTGTGCAGCACGATATATCTTGGAATACATGGGATGTCTGTATATCCGACATAGTGTAGTGTTAATGCTCTGTGATTGTGGTATGCAGGGTCCTGGGGTTGGGCCATGCAGTGGCTGTCAATTATGTTGCAGGGTTGAGCAAGGGCGGTAGGATGCAGGGTGATTAAGGCACTTGTAAGCAATCGTGAGCATGTTTGCGCGACGGTATGCATCACCAACTGCAGGTAACAGCCAGTCACAGCAGGTTAGCCTCGACATTGCTTACTTTGTGTATGCAGTGCTCACTGTCACGCAAACACAGAACTCTGGTTACATATGCCTACAGATAGTTTGCATCAGATGTGCTGAGCCTGGAAATGTAAACTCACTTGCTACTGCTGACATATGCTTTAGTGCTGCTTAACCTAACTACTGCTGTATGCATTATGATACCTACACCTCACATGGGCATTTTCTGCAGTACTCCTGTTCATGTATATGTGTTATTCTGTGGGTTATGCAACATACATATTGCCCATAACGTGGTTTGCCATGGGAAATGGTATGTCCCAGTACCTTCCCTGTGTCCCCCCCTCCTTTCCCACTGACATCTACGGGACGGTCCCATTAGAACGGGCTCATCCAACCACGGCATGCCTCAGTCCATAATGTTGCACCCATCATTCCCTCCCCACCCCCTCTTCACCCTCCACATCAGTCATCCTTCTTACCGGTTACAGCCTAATCTAACCACACCACTACACATTGCCCACTCTCTACTTCTCAGGACCCTTCGTGTATGTTGTCTCAACCCATGGATCTTCTGCCTTCCCACACATGTCCATGAACATACATCACTGTCTGTGCTTACTTTGTAGGTATAGTATGTTACCCCGAGGACTCATTGTGGCAGATGTTTGGAGTTGTCCCACCAGGGATGGACTTGCATTTGTTTAAGAGTAGACTTAGCAGGGTGACACCATTTCTCCCACTGATAGTATCCTGCCAGTAGTCTGTGAGCTAGTGCTGTGCTATGCTTAGTGGTGCATATTATTAGATTTGCATGGTAATGGCCCTTTGGCATTGATTTCCCCTTCGCCACTTGTTATATATGTGTCATGTATCCTCGACACATGTGTATGGACACTGTCTGGGGTCCTGGGAACTTCTACACTTTATTACATTAACACCTCACATTTGGACTTACTGCTGTACTCCAGTTCACATATGTATATTCTGTAGTCAGTATGGCACATATGACTGTATACTGATGCCTTTCACATGTTCAGTTTGGTTATACTATGGTGAGGACATGTTTACTACTACCCCATTCTTCGGTACGTCTGTTATGGCTTGGTGGATAGCTACTGGGACTATGGTGTATAGGGTCCTGGGTTTGTGACCTGCATGGCTGTTTATTTTTTTGCCGGGCTGACAAAGGCCCATTGGATACAGAGTGATTAAGGCACTCTAAAGCAGTCATAAGGCCTTACACCTGCTTACTAGTGCGTAAATATGCCTAATATTGCCTATTTGTGTTTACACCTGCATACTAGTACCTTATTCCATCTGACACTGTTATGTCACATGTGCATATCTTATAGTACTCCAGTTTATATATTTCAGTTATTTAGTGGGTCTTGCAACAAAAATATCGTTTATAACATACTTTGTCATGTAAAATAGACTGTGCTACAGTGGGTCCCGAACTGGGAATGCCTGCCCATTGGTCGTATGCTGTACCCACTAAACTATTGCTGTTTTGCTTCATTTGCATATTTCTACCATATTTTATTACCCATGTTTCTTTCACCCAACCCCCAAGCTCCACGTACACAGCATCCATCCATTCCCCAGTTGCTAGCCCAGCCATACCACACCTCCACGCATTTTCCTCTCTGCACGTGTCGGTACTCCTCCATTATACTGTCTCAACTCAAGCTTCTGCAGGCTCTTCATCCGTTTAGTCCATGTACATTCGAGCCTTCCCTTAATCCTCCTACGAAACTGCTGGAAACACCTATGTGACCCACAAGGTTTGGTTCGTCCCACCAGGGACAGACCTGTTGTTGTGTCATGGGTAGACTTTGCCGGTCCACACTGTTTCTCCCACTGGTAGCATCCTGCCAGGGGTTCAGGAAGCATCAGTTTGCTCACACATCGGGCCAGCCTCATCTCCTGGTTCTGCGGAACCAACACCCCAGGTGTGACATTCTGTGCATGAAGCACACCCACACGCCCTCCACTGCGTGCACCATTATTCATTCTTCTCTTCAGTATTATGCAAGACTACTGTTCTCACAGTATGTTTGGACAGGCACTGTTCATTGATACACATAGACTGCTCAGAATACTGTGACTGAGCGATGTGCACATGTTTGCTGGTATTAATCTACATACCTACATACATTTCCTATACTCTTGAATGACTGTGCTAGATGATATGTTTGTGATAACGGTAGCTGAATGTATATCTGCCATGCCTTAGTGGTAACTCAGACTATAGTGTGCAGGGTGGTGGGGTTGGAACCTGGGAGTGCAGATTATTTTGTTAATGTGCACGATGAGAGCTGTTGGCTACAGAGGGCCTAAGGCACTGTAGAGGAAGTGTAGGCAGGTATGCACTGGTGTGCGTGAGGCTCAGACTTGCTGACCTCCAATTATGGTGTCTTTCGCTGGGTTGGCCTCCACATTGCTTAACCAGTGTGGGCATTGCTTACTGCCACCCAAACAGGCGTAATCATGCTTGCTGCCACATACCCTCGTGCTACTTTGTGTATTTAGTTCACATTTGTTGTCTGGGACAATCCGACTGGATGCTTCTCCATTGTCAGTGTTGGCCCAGGGAGTGGAGTTTCACAGTAATCCCCAGCTACACATTACACATAGTACTGAGGTGTACACATTCCTAGAGAGTAACAGACTTAACATAGCTATGTACCACATTCTTCATGCTTAGTTTACATTAACATGTTGGTATTACACATGCTTAGGTCAGGTTTACATGTCAGGTATGACTGTTGACATAGGTCAGTTTAAGGTGAACTGAGACTCCAGTTTAACAGTTCTGGATAGGTTACACTCAGGTATTTAGATTAGATTTAGTTGTGCCATACCTGTGTGTTAGAGTAGAAGTGAATAGTGAAGGAGTAGGTAGGTCGGTAGTGGGGGGGGGGGGGCATTGTAATTGTATAGTAGGCCATTGGAATGATTGGTGGTGGAGCAATAGGGAAGGTATGCAGGATGTTGGGATTTGTATGTGGACAGGACAGGAGGTATCTATTTCACTAGTTGGTGTAGGGGTATAGAATGTTAGTTGGGGGGGATTCGCCAGGGTGGTGAGCATGTGCTGCTCCAAGTGTGCTTGTGGTGTTCCTTCATGTGTTATTTACATGTGTCATGTGGGACAGCTGAGTTAATACACGTGAGTAGGGGGTTCCAGATTTTGCCAATATATTTGGGGAAGAGGGCATCATCTACTTGTGACTGTGAACAGTAATAATAATGAAACAGGGGTCGATAGGTGAGTGGTGTTAATGGGCCACATAGAGGGGCAGATAGTAGGGGAAATGTCCGGGGATGTACAGGTAGGCTGACAGGAAAGTCTACAGGTAGCCATTTCTTTTATAGCAACAGCTGTGTATATACACTGCATTTGGAGGTAGGTTTGGACACTCACACCCCTGGGTTGGGGTGGGGATAACAATAATACCTTGTGATGCTAATTAGTTCGGCTTACATGCCTACAGTGGGTTGTTGGGGCCATGTGTTCTTTGGTGTTATTTAGTGGGATTTGCAATAATACATCTGGTTATGCCATACACTGCCATGTAAAATAAACTGCTGCAGTGGGACTTGTAGTGGGAGTGGCTGCTCGTTGTTTGGGCCCCCGGGGCCTCCCCCCGCCCAATTGAAAAAAACCCCCCCCTTAAACCCTCCCCTGGGGCGGGGGGCCCCCCTAAACCCCCCTCCCAAGGGCCCAAACACCCCCTGGGCAATTTTCCCCCCCAGGAAACCCCCCAAATAAAATT